>NW_004443955.1:175531-186975 GCF_000243295.1 Trichechus manatus latirostris | reverse complement strand
AAAGGGGCAGTATACATACACCACCACGTGTCACCCTGATCTAGCTTTATAAAGGGGCAGTATACATACACCACCACCACGTGTCACCCTGATCTAGCTTTATAAAGGGGCAGTATACATACACCACCACCACGTGTCACCCTGATCTAACTTTATAAAGGGGCAGTATACATACACCACCATCACGTGTCACCCTGATCTAACTTTATAGGGGCGTAGTATACATACACTACTACAACATATCACGTCGATCTAGCTTTATAAAGGTATAGTTTTTGTACAGTCAACTGGTATTTTGTCAATTCCTGAGACTTATTTTTTGTCAATGCCTTCCGTGTAGCTTGGACCACTTCCTTCAGTACCGTCGGTTCTTAATCACATGCTACTTTCTGAAATGGTTGAATGTCAACCAATTCTTTTTGGTACAGCGACCCTTGTGTATTCTTTACATCTTCTTTTGATGCTTCCTGCCTCGTTCAGTATTTTCCTGTAGAATCCTTCAGTATTACAACTCAAGGCTTGAATTTTTTCTTCAGCTCTTTCAGCTTGAGGAATGCCTAGCGTGTTCCTTCCTTTTGGTTTTCTATCTCCAGGTCTTTGCATTTGCACATTTCATCATAATACTTTACTTTCTCCTCTCAAGACGCCCTTTGAAATCTTCTGTTCAGCTCTTTTACTTCATCATTTCTTCCTTTCACTTTAGCTACTCGACATTCAAGAATAACTTGCAGACACTCTTCTGACAACCATCTTGGTCTTTTCTTTCTTTCCTGTCTTTTTAATGATGTTTTGCTTTCTTCATGTATGATGCCCTTGATGTCATTCCACAACTCGTCTGGTCGTTGGTCATTAGTGTTCAATGTGTCAAATCTATTCCTGAGATGGTCTCTAAATTCAGGTGGGATATACTCAAGGTCGTACTTTGGTTCTTGTGAATTTGTTCTAATTTTCTTCAACTTCAATTTGAACACGCATATGAGCAACTGATGATCTGTTCCACAGTCGGCCCTTGGCCTTGTTCTGACTGATGATATAGAGCTTTTCCATCATCTCCTTCCACAGATGTAGTCGATTTGATTCCTATGTATTCCATCTGGTGAGGTCCATGCATATAGTCACTGTTTATGTTGTTGAAAAAAGTTATCTGTAATGAAGAAGTCATTGGTC
The DNA here is from genome assembly GCF_000243295.1 of Trichechus manatus latirostris. NCBI lineage: Eukaryota > Metazoa > Chordata > Mammalia > Sirenia > Trichechidae > Trichechus > Trichechus manatus. The sequence goes on along the minus strand of NW_004443955.1, from coordinate 185,808 downwards.
TTGCAAAATTCTATCATGTGATCTCCAGCATCATTTCTATCACCAAGGCTATACTACTTTCCAGCTACCAATCCTTCTTCTTTGTTTCCAACTTTCACATTCCAATCACCAGTAATTATGAATGTATCCTGACTGCATGTTCGTTCAATTTCAGACTGCAGAAGTTGGTAAAAAATCTTCAATTTCTTCATCTTTGGCCTTAGTGGTTGCTGTGTAAATCAGAATAATAGTTGCATTAACTGATCTTCCTTGTAGGTGTGTGGATATTATCCTATCACTGACAGCACTGTACTTCAAGACAGATCTTGAAATGTTCTTTCCGATGAAGAACGCAGCGCCATTCCTCTTCAAGTTGTCATTCCCAGCATAGTAGACCATATGATTGTCTGATTCAAAATGGCCAATACCAGTCCATTTCAGCTCACTAATGCCTAGGATATCGATGTTTATGTGTTCCATTTCATTTCTGATGATATCTAATTTTCCTACACTCATACTTCATACATTCCATGTTCCTATTATTAAGGGATGTTTGCAGCTGTTTCTTCTCATTTTGAGTCATGCCACATCAACAAATGAAGGACCAATTAGTATCATCATGATACTGAGAAAGAAGTCATCAAGGATTTCATTTTACTTTGGATCCACTATCGACACCACAGAAGCAGCAATCAGAAATCAAACAATGCACTGCATTGGGCAAATCTGTTGCAAAAGATCTCTTTAAAGTGTTAAAAAGCAAAGATGTCACCGTAAGGACTAAGGTGCACCTGACCCAAGCCATGGTGCTTTCAACTGCCTCATATGCATGTGAAAGCAGGACAGTCAATAAGGAAGACCAAAGAAGAACTGATGCCTCTGAATGATGGTATTGGCAAAGGATATTAAATATACCACAGGCTGCCAGAAGAACAAACAAATCTGTCTTGAAAGAAGTACAGCTAGAATAATTCTTAGAATCAAGGATGGCAAGACTCCATCTCACATATTTTGGACATATTATCAAGAGGGACCAGTCCTTGGAGAAGGACATCATGCTTGGTAAAGTAGAGGGTTAGTGAAAAAGAGGAAGACCCTCAATGAGACGGACTGACACAGTGGCTGCAACAACGGACTCAAGCATAATGACTGTCAGGATGGCACATGACCAGGCAGTGTTTCGTGCTGTTGTTCACAGGGCCGCTACGCGTCGGATTTGACTCGATGGCACCTACCAACAACCACAACATACGTACACTACTACAACATGTCACCCTGCTAGCTTTATAAAGGCACAGTAATGTACACAACCCCGAAGCGTCACTCAGCACTCCTGCAAACTTAATTTGCCCATCACCCCCTCCTGCACCTTACACCTAGAAGCATGTCCTGAGACTTGAAAAGTGACTACTGGCAACCAGCAACAATGGTCCCACACTCACTAGGCATGCATCCCCAGCGAGGCACCACCTCTGCCTCATGAACACCCTCAGGGCCTAGACTGCACGGTCTGCTGTGTGAGGCCTGGCATGGGAGGCCTGGCATATATGCAGGCAGCTCACCTCTTGTAGGCCGAGTGATCGTTCTTCACGCTGCACTTCATGTTCTTCAGCTCATCCAGCACAGCAAACATGTTGATGAACTTGCCCAGGGTGAGCAGGTAGGCCTCAGACACGAAGTCCTTCCTTCTCTCCACGTGGCACAGGCGCCGCACCTCCCCGCAGAAGCGCTCGATGGCGTTTCTCTAACAGAGGACGGAAAGGCAGAGCACCATGCATCAGTGCCAGGCTGCCCCCAGCGAAGCCAGGCTGACCCCCCTTAAAGAGTCTGCCGCTTGTGTGAACCCACCAAGTCTGTGGAACTCAACAGATTCTCTTGAGTAGTTTCCAGACGTATTTGCTCTGTAACAATAATTACTTATTTTATGTCCGTAAAGTAAAATAATTTTGTTAATTATTCTAGCAAAGATGTCTACAATAAAATGTCTATAAAATAGATGGTTTAACTCTCAGAAATAAAGCAAATGAGAGATTTTTCCCTCTTGACGATTTTTAAGTTAAGACAAAACTAGATCTCCTAGTAAGTTCTATCTTCTCCTCTGGCTGAAGGAGTCTATAATGAAAGTCCTCAGACATCTCCAAAGTGCTTCTTAAAAAGCCAGCAAGTCCTTTCCTAATGCCACTCTTTGCCTAACCAATGAGCTCCACAAGGCCAAGGCAGTGCGAGGTTGAGAGGAAGAAAAACACCTGAAAAACCAGGTGAATTCAAAGGGCAAGTCGGCAGGAAGAAAATTATGTAGTTGGTACTGTTAGAAAGAACAGCCCTCAAGGGGGAAATGAGTAGTCACTCTCAATCTGGGAAGAGATGTGTCTGTCCTGAGGGGCACCCATGCTACGATCAGCAAGGTTGCTTCCGTCCTGTCTCAGACCCTGTGTGGCGGCTTTGACTGCTGTGTGCTATGTTCAATGAGCTCATGCTTTAAGAAAGGAAAAGTCATGGTGAGGGCAATGGCAGAAAACCTCAGCCCTCCACACTAAACCGTATGGATTATTTTGCTCTTTTTACCTGGAAGTACATAAAATTCATCAGTTTTGTAACCTCTGGCTCAAGGACCTCCACAGTTTTCTCATAAATCTCCACTCTGTTAGGCTGCTCATTGCATTTCACCTGGGAATAAGCAAACAAGTACAACAAAAAGGGTCAAAGAGGCTTCAAACCAGCTAGAAGTGGCTGCTGGAGCTGGTGGCCTACTTGGGGGAAAGGGGGCAGACACGGGAGGAAGCGGTTAGAGATGGGAAAGGAGATAGAAGAAGAGGTGGAGATGGGGGCAGGGAAGAGGGATGGAGGTAGGAATGGGGTGAGGAGGGGGGTTAGATGGGGAGGGGAATGCAAATGAGGGGAGGAAGAGGGCGGGAGAGGGAGTGAAGGTGAGGGACGGATATCAGGGAGCAGGTAGAGATGGGGCAGGGAAGGGAGATGGGGATGGAGAGGGATGAAGATGGGGAGGGGAGGTGGGGGCAGGAAGGGGGTGGAGGTGGGAGGAGGAAGGAGATGGAGATGCAGGTGGAGTCGGGGTTAGGTGGCACCTGTGGGATGGCCCTGGAGCAGCTCCTCCAGGTATATAGCATGACAGCGTACTCCTGACCCTCCTCCAGCATCTCGTTCTGCAACGGAACACAGGGCAAGTCAAAGGTAGATGGATGGAAACCTCAAAAGGAAGCAGGAGAACAGTCATCAAAATGATGTCAAACTGCTAAAATCTAGATGAAGAGGCATAATAAACTCTCTCAACTCTCTCCTTGAGATGGACAGACTCAAGGACTATGACCTGCTTGCCCAGAGGAAGCTGTGGCACTGCAAGCATGGCAGTGGGTGCTCAGGGGCATGGAGGCACCCCTTGCTGGGGCCACCGCACTCGCACACTCTTGGCTGCAATCAACCTACACAACCTGCTGCTGACTGCGGCCTGAGCACGGATGCAATGTCCACAGGGCCCTCCAGGCCTCTGCACCAGGCCACACGAGCCACCGGGGTTGCAGAGAAAACTCAGAGGCCGGCCTGCTGTCCTTAGTGTGCAAACAAAAGCTAGAAGTGTTTCTGCAGAACTTACAGGGAGAATTTCCACAGAAGAGGAATGCCGTAACTTTTAAAACCCCCTTTAGTGTTCTATTCTTTCCTTCATGATTTTCCTTTGGTAAAAATTACACTGATGCTTGTTAAAATGTCAACTGCAAATTGATAATCCTTTTAAGATGCTTTAAAATGGCCTTCCTTAAAGGCTAAAATGGCATTTAAAATGTTTACTACCTCTGACCCTGCAATTTCACTTCTATAAATCTAGCCAAGGGGAATAATGAAGTATTTATAAAGCACTCACCACAAAATTTTTTCCTAATAAGAAAAAACTAAGTAAACACAAAACAATAATTAAATAAACTGTGGGCATTTACAAAATGGATTATAAGACCCATTGCCGTCGAGTCAATTCTACCTCATAGCAAACCTACAGGACAGAGTAGAACTGCCCCGAAGGTTTCAAAGGAGCAGCTAGTGGATTTGAACTGCCGATCTTTTGGTTAGCATCAGAGCTCTTAACCACTGCATCACCAGAGTTCCAATTACAGCCATTAAAAATTGCTTTATCTAGCACATTTCAATGACATGTGAAAATGTCCGTGAAATCACTAAAATGCCTCATCATCAATACAACTCATTTATAAAATCTAAATTACACATGGGTGTGTCCCTGGAGTGTGAATCCAGGTTTATAAGAAGGAGAGAGGAGAGCTAACAGGGAGGGGTTCCCTCAGGACACTAACAAAGGTTTGCTCTGGGCCACAGATCCTCAATTTTTTTTTAAAGTATTTACTGTTTTTATAATAAAAAACAAAGGTTTCTTTCAAAACATAAGGCCTTTCATTTATTTTCTTCTCTTTTTCCTCACTATATATCATACGAGGAGAATACCAAAGACGCCCCCTTTGTCATCAGCCTGCCGCCCTCCAGAAACACAGGTGTGCAGACAGAATTACCATGCTAGAATGTACGGTGGCCTGCTCGATGTATCTTGCAATGCCAGTGACAAACGCATTTCTGTCTTCAAAGTTAGTGTTGAAATTTGGCTAGAAAGAAAGAGAAAAGGTATGTAGATGCTGGAGTTGCTGCCCTGTGCCCCAGTGGCTACACTTGGGGGTTTGGGGTGGGGCACACCTGGTAGAGCAGTGAGGAGGGTGGGGGCTCAATGCAGGGCTGCTGATCGGGCAGGGGCAGCTCCTCCAGGAGATCCACGTTGGACAGCGCATCCTCCAGCGTCACCTGGGCCGCCATCCTGGCACTGCAACACAGACACAAAGTCACATTTCCCATAAGGAAGGGCAGACACCCCAACCATCTTCCTGAGGCCGGGGTTCTCAAGGCCATGTGTCCCAGGATCCTGCTTCCCACTACCCTCTCCTGAGGGCCATTTGGGGACTTCTCAGCAGGAAGGCCTGCCCGCTCTGGGAGTCACCACCCAGTCTCTCTTTCATTGTACTCAAGTCGAACCATGCTCTCCTGGCCTCCAGGAGTGACACTGGTGCAGAGAACATGAGTGTGGACAATCGCTTCCTCCTACGGCTGCCCCCTTGAGCATCACTGTCCCCTGTGGCCAAATAAGGGGCATGCCTAGGAACTGCCCCCAACACCACACTGCTCCAAGGGCCACATGCCATGCCAGACCAGCACAGCGGAAGACTCAACAATCCTTCTCTGCACACAGACACTTCCCAAGTGGTCCCTCCAAACAGGATCACATGCTGGGGACTGAGACAATAGGACAGGGACCTGTCTCCTGGTGCCCACAGTCTCGTTGGACGGACAAGCCAGGATCACCAGGAACGCCCAGGCACCCCGTGGGGAGTACCACTCAGAAGGTGAAATGAGGGAGATGTGGTTCGCAGAAGACAGAGAATAGTGCACACGATGGCAAGGGAGAGACTGGGACGATACGGCCATGAGTCAAGGAGCACCAAGCATAGGCAGCAGCACCAGAGGCTGGAAGAGACATGGAAAGATCCTCCCCTAGAGCTTTTGGAGATAGCCCTGCTGACAACCTGATTTCAGACTTCTGGCCTCCAGAACTGTGAGAGAATAAATTTCTGTGTTTTAAGTCATCAGGTTTGTGGTAATTTGTCAAGCAGCCATAGGAAACTCAGCACTAGTCTGCTCCAGCCTCAGGTGAGAAGATGCCAGCACATCCAACTCAGCACAGCTCTAAACACAGCTCCACAGGCCTCCGAGACTGAAGGGCAAAAGGACACAGTGCTCTTCCAGGCCCGAGATGGATGGAGAAGAGAAAGGGAAGCCCCAGGGGCAGTGCAGAGAGGAAGAAACTGGGAGGAGCAAAGCCATTTATTTGTGGACTTCTGGGCCCCTCAGACCGAAAAGCGGACCCAACCCCATTGCACGCACTGAAGACTGAGGACTGGATGACAGGGAAACCAGCACTACAGATACAAAACAAACTTGATTCTGAAACCACCACCCTCACAAGGTAGATCAGAACTTTCAACCTAAATCTAACCAGGTTGTTTGCCTGCTAAAATAAAAACATAAACATTCTCATAGGATTTAAATATGGCCCAGAATTTCAAGACATTCAAAATGTCCAGATGCAATCCAATTTACTCAGCACACAAAGAACCAGGAATATCTCAATTCCTAAGGGAAAAGACAATCAACAGACTCCACCGCTAAAAAATAACACAGATGCTGCAATAATCTAGCAAAGACTATTTAAAGTAGCTACTCTAAAAATCTCTAACAATCAACCACTCCTGAATTGAACTGAAAAAGAGAGTCTTAGTAAATATGTAAATATATATATAGAGAGAGAAGAAAAACATGAAAATTTTAGAAGTAAAAAATACAATAAATGAAATAAAAAACTCCGACATGACGTCAATAGCAGAATGGAGAAGAGAGGAGTCAGTGAACCTGAAGATAAATCTGTTGCTGTTGAGTCAATTCCAACTCATACCGACTCCATGTGTTACAGAATAGAGCTGCTCTACAGACTTCTCTTGGTTGTGTGCTTTATGGAAGCAGACCACCAGACCTTTCTTCCGCGATGCCGACACAGTCCGAACCATAAACTTTAATGGTCAAGCAAAAACCATTTGTGCCACCCAAGGACCTTCAACTTGAAGACAGAGCAACAGAAATTATCTAACCCAAAAACGGAGCCCCTGGGTGGCACAGTCCTTGGCTGTTCACCAAAACGTTAGAGGTTTAAGTCCACCCAGAGGTGCCTCGGGAGAAAGGTCTGACAGACTACTTCCAAATAATCAGTCACTGAAAGTTTCCCAGTTAGCAAGACTAAGATTAAAAAAAAAAACAGAAAATAACAAATGTTGGTGAGGATGTGGGGAAACTGGAATCCTTATCCATTGCTACTGGGAACGCAAAATGGTACAGCCGTTGTGGAAAACAGTGTGACAGTTCCTCAAAAAACTAAAACTAGAACTGCCCTATGACCCAGCAATTCCACTCTGAGGTATATATCCAAAAGACTTGAAAGCAGAGACTCAAAAAGAGACTTGTACGCCAATGTGCACTGCAGCACTATTTACAATAGCCAAAAGGTGTAAACACCCTAACTACCCATCAACAGACGAACGGATAAACAAAAACTGGTACATACATACAATGGAATACTACAAAACTAGGTACAATACTGAAGGAGTCTTTTTTTTTTCCCCATACAAAAATTTATACATACACTGTTATGTGACCCTAGATGGTCTCCCCATACTGTGACAGCACACTCCTCCTTTCCACCCCAGTTTCCCCATGTCCATCCAAACAGCTCCTAACCCTCTCTTCCTTCCCATCTCACCGCCGGAAAGAAGCTGCCCCTTTAGTCTCTTGTTATCTACCTGAGCCAAGAGGCACACTCCTCACGAGTATCACTTTATGTCCCACAGTCCAGTCCAATCCCTGTCTGAACAGCTGGCTTCGGAAATTGTTTTAGTTCTGGTCTGACAAGAGAGTCTGAGGGCCATGCTTTCCGGGGTTCCTCCAGTCTCAGACACACCATTAAGTCTGGTCTTCCTACTAGAATTTGAGTTCTGCACTCCACCTTTCCCCTGCTCCATCAGGGACTCTCTGTTGTGTTCCCTGTCACAGTGGTCACTGGTGGTAGCCGGGCACCATCTAGTTCTTCTGGTCTCAGGCTGATGAAGTCTCTGGTTTATGTGGCCCTTTCTGTCTCTTTTGTCTTTGATGTTCTTCATTCTCCTTTACTCCAGGTGGTTGGGACCAATTGATGCATTTTAGATGGCCACTTGCAAGCTTTTAAGACCCCAGACGCCACTAACCAAAGTAGGTTGCAGAACATTTTCTTAATAAGCTTTGTTATGCCAATTGACCTAGATGTCCCCTGAAAGCATGGTCCCCAGACCCCTATCCCTGCTACTCTGTACCTCAAAGTGTTTGACTGTATTCAGGAAACTTCTTACCTTTGGTTTAGTCCAGTTGTGCTGACCTCCCCTGTAGTGTGTGCTGTCTTTCCCTTCACCTAAGATAATTCTTACCTATTCTCTAGTTCATAAATAACCCTCACCCTCCCTCCCCACCCTCGTAACCATCAAAGAATGTTTTCTTCTGTGTGGTCTTATACAATATTTGAACTTCTGTAACTGACTAAATTCACTCAGCATAATGCCCTCCAGATTTCCCCATGTTATAATAAGATGATCACAGCTTCATCGCTGTTCATTATCGTTACGTAGTATTCCATTGTGTGGATATACCAGAATGTTTAGCCATTCATCCGTTGATGGGCACCTAGGTTGTTTCCATCTGTCTGCTATTGTGATCAGTGCTGCAACGAACGTGGGTGTGCATATATCTATTCCTCTGACAGCTCTTATTTCTCTAGGACATATTCCAAGGAGCGAGATAGCTGGATCGTATGGCACTTCTATTTCTAGCTTTTTAAGGTAGTGCCAGATCGATTTCCAAAGTGGCTGTACCATTTTACATTCCAACCAACATTGTATAAGTGTTCCGATCTCTCCGCAACCTCTCCAGCATTTATTATTTTGTGTTTTTTTTTTTTTATTACTGCTAGCCTTGTTGGGGTGAGATGGTACCACATTGTAGTTTTCATCTGCATTTCTCTAATAGCTAATGATCGTGAGCATTTCTTCATGTGTCTGTCAGCTGCCTGAATATCTTCTTTAGCTAACTGCCTGTTCATATCCTTTGCCCATTTTTTAATTGGGTTATTTGTCTTTTTGTTGTAGAGGTTTTGCAGTTACCCTGCAGATTTTAGAGATTAGATGCTGATCGGATTTGTCATAGCCAAAAATTTTTTCCCAGTCTGTAGGCTGTTTTTTTACTCTTTTGGTAAAGTCGTTTGATGCGCGTAAGTGTTTGATTTTCAGGAGCTCCCATTTATCTAGTCCCTCTTCTGCTGTTTGGGCATTGTTACTTATGGTTCTTATGTGTTTATGCCATGTATTAGGGCTCCTAGCTTTGTCCCTATTTTTTCCTCCATGATATTTATCATTTTTGATTTTATATTTAAATCTTTGATGCATTTTGAGTTAGTTTTTGTGCATGGTGTGAGGTATGGATCTTGTTTCAGTTTTATGCAGATGGATATTCAGTTATGCCAGGAACATCTGTTAAAGAGACTGTCTTTTCCCCAATTAACAGACTTCGGGTCTTTGTCAAATATCAGCTGCTCATAGGTGGATGAACTGATGTCTGGATTCTTAATTCTGTTCCACTGGTCTATGTATCTGGTGTTGTACCAGTACCAGGCTGTTTTGACTACCGTGGAGGCATAATAGGTTCTAAAATCAGGTAGTGTGAGGCCTCCCACTTTGATCTTCTTCTTCAGTAATGCTTTACTTATTCGGGGCCTCTTCCCTTTCCATATGAAGTTGGTGATTTGTTTCTCCATCTCATTAAAAAATGCCGTTGGAATCTGGATCAGGATTGCATTGTATCGATAGATAGCCTTGGGCAGAATCAGCACTTTCACAATGCTGAGTCTACCTATCCATGAGCAAGGTATGCTTTTCCACTTACGCAAGTCTCTTGGTTTCTTGCGATAGTGTCTTGTAGTTTTCATTGTATACATCTTTTATGTCTCTGGTTAGATTTATTCCTAAGTATTTCATCTTCTTGGGGGCTACTGTAAATGGTATTGATTTGGTGATTTCCTCTTCGAGGTTCTCTCTGTTGGTATAAAGGACTCCAACTGATTTTTGTGTGTATCTTGTATCCTGAAACTTTGTTGAAATCTTCTATGAGTTCTAGTAGTTTTCTTCTGAATTCCTTGGGGTTTTCTGTGTATAAGATCATATCATCTGCAAATAGAAATACTTTGACTTGTTCCCTACCAATCTGGATGCCTTTTATTTCTTTTTCTAGCCTAACTGCTCTGGCTAGGACCTCCAGCACAATGTCCAATAAGAGTGGTGATAAAGGGCATCCTTGTCTGGTTCCCATTCTCAAGGGGAATGCTTTCAAAGTCTCTCCATTTAGGATGATGTTGGCTGTTGGCTTTATATAAATGCCCTTAATTATACAGAGAAATTTCCCTTCTATTCCTGTTTTGTTGGGAGTTTTTATCATGAATGAGTGTTGGACTTTGTCAAACGCATTTTCTGCATCGACTGATAAGATCCTGCAGTTCTTGTCTTTTGTTTGATTTATGTGATGGATTACATTGATTGTTTTTCTAATGTTGAACCATCCCTGCATACCTGGTATAAATCTCACTTGATCATGGTGAATTATTTTTT
>NW_004443955.1:173317-174889 GCF_000243295.1 Trichechus manatus latirostris | reverse complement strand
CGAGGGCTTCTTTTGCTGCTCTCTTTCTACTTGTTCCAGTTATACGGTTAATATTTTGATTATGGCCCTTTCTTCTTTTTGGATGTGTATACTTATTGCTATAAATTGACCTCTGAGCACTGCTTTTGCTGTGTCTCAAAGCTTCTGGTAGGATGTGTTTTCATTCTCATTTGATTCTATGAATTTCTTTATTCCATCCTTAATTTCTTCTATAACCCAGTTAGTTTTTGAGCAAGGTGTTGTTCAGCTTCCATGTGTCTGATTTTTTTTTTTCCTTGCTTCTTCTGTTGTTGATTTCTACTTTTATGGCTTTATGGTCAGAAAAGATGCTTTGTAATATTTCGATGCTTTGGACTTTGTTAAGGCTTGCTTTATGGTCTAATATGTGGTCTTCTGGAGAATGTTCCATGTGCGCTGGAAAAGAAAGTATACTTGGCTGCTGTTGGGTGGAGTGTTCGGCATATGTCTATCAGATCAAGTTGGTTGATTGTAGCATTTAGATCATCCATGTCTTTGTTGAGCTTCTTTCTGGATGTTCTGTCCTTCACCAAAAGTGGTTTGTTGAATTCTTCTACTACTATTGTGACACTGTCTATCTCTCTTTTCAGTGCTGTTAAGAGTTTGTTTTATGTATTCTGGAGCCCTGTCGCTGGGTGCATAAATATTTATCATCATTATGTCTTCCTAGCGTACTGATCCTTTAATCATTATATAGTGTCATTCCTTATCCTTTGTGGTGGATTTTAGTTTAAAGCCTATTTTGTCAGAGATTAATATTGCCACTCCTGCTCTTTTATGAGTGTTGTAAGCTTGATATATTTATTTGTATCCTTTTAGTTTGTTTGTGTCTTTAAGTCTAAAGTGTGTCTCTTGTAGGCAGCATGTAGATCGATCATGGTTTTTTATCCAATCTGCCACTCTGTCTCTTTATTAGTGCATTTAGTCCATTTACATTCAGCGTACTTATTGATAGGTATGAGTTTCATGCTGTCGTTTTGATGTCTTTTTTCGTGTGTTGTTCACAGTTTCTTTGTTCCACTTAATTTTCTGTGCTGAGTCGTTTTTCTTTATGTATTTTCTTTTCATCTTTTTCATTGTTGTTGATTTTGTGTTTGCTGAGTCTTTCTATTTTTCTAACTTTTTATTTTGACTTGTAGGATTGTTTGTTTCCTCTGTGGTTACCTTAATATTTACCAGTATTTTTCTAAGTTTGTATTAGTCTTTTATTTCTTTATATCGCCTTGACTTACTCTCCATATGAAAGATCTATGTCTACATTTTTTAAGTCCTTCTTTTTTGTTTTAATATTGTCATCTTTTACATATTGACATTTGTTTCCCTATTTTCAGTGTTTTAGCTTTGATTTACTTTTGTGTCTTCCCTATCTCGGTTAATATCTGGTTGTTCTGTTCTGTGTTCTAGTCTTGGGTTGTTATCTGATGTTACTGATTTTCCAACCAGAGGACTCCCTTTAGTATTTCCTGTAATTCTGGTTTGGTTTTTGCAAATTCTCGAAACTTCTGTTTATCTGGAAATGTCCTAATTTCGCCATCATATTTGAGAGACAGTTTT
>NW_004443955.1:155245-172482 GCF_000243295.1 Trichechus manatus latirostris | reverse complement strand
TTGCTAAAGCCATCATGGATTTCCTCTTAATGTGATTTGATATTGATTGTTGTCTCCAAGCCATCAATAAGTTATTTTATTTATTTATGTTTGCTTACTGTGTCCTAGCTTCTTGTTTTGTTTTGATATGCCCAAACAGGCTGCTAATATGAGCTAGTTTGATTACTGGCACCTTTGAAGCTCTAATGTCCTGTCACCAGGTCATTAGATCTGTTACTAGGTATGTGAGCTCAGGAGTCTGCACACGCCTCCGGTATGGATTCAGCTCAGGTGCCCAGGCAGACAGCCACTAAGTGTGGTATACAGGCTCTCACCTATAGTCCTAGACAGGCTTGTGTGACTGGTGTAGGCACAGACATCTGGTTGCAACAAGGGGACACACTCTGAGCTAGGCAATGGGCTGACAGCCGCCCCCGAGTGTCCAGGAGGAAGGCGTGTCCCTGTTCCCTAGAGCGGCACGTAGATCGGTGTGTTCTGCAGCTGGACTATGAGTACCTAATGCTGTTGGCTATAAGGACTGGGGGGCACCTCTTATTCATGGGCCCCTATCGCAGGTAGCTAGGTGGCATGGGTGGAGCCACCAGTCCTCAGGCCCCTGATGTGGGTTGGTGAAGACCCGCTTAACGGGCAGTGTCAAATGTCAAGAACCTGCCGCTTCACAGATGAAACAGCTGAAGTTAGAGTTCCGGTATATACCCTGTTGTACTTCAGTAATGAGGGCCTACACTGTTGAGATGGGCCCACACAAGTCTATCCAGGGGGAAAGGCACTCAAAGCTCTCAGATCCCTTATGCCTGTGCATAGGCAAAGGAGCTGTGCCAACCCTGGGTTCCTGGCTTAGGGGAGCCAGCAGTTTATTTCCTCCCGTTTGTTAATTTGTTCCCTCTCCAATGCAGGGAGAATGGCTCCAGGCGTGTGACGGATCCTACTTCTGGCCCAGGGGACTCGGCAATCACTGAAGCCAGTCCGGGACCCAGTGCAGAGCAGGGAGTGGGGAGGTAAATGGGAAACAGGTTTTTCCATAAGGGGGGTGTTTTTGATCTGCGCAGTAAGCCGTACGCAAGTACTTATGTTTCACCGAGGTGGGCTGCTTCTCACTGGTTCTCAGTGGCCATGCAGACTCTCTGGCTCTGAGTCTCTCCCGACGCGGAAAACACGCCTGCTGAGCACCACCGCTTGCCTGCCTCATTACTCACCCCCGAGCTGATCAGGCCTGAAAGGGCTCAGGCTCTCACCAGGTCAGGTCTGGCAACTCCTCGCTGCTTCCGAACCGTCTCTCCCTCCCCCCGCCACTCAGTCTGGTTCCTCAACTCTGCCTTTAATGTTCAGGGCTCCCAGACTGCCATATATATTCAAATCACTTGTTTATTCAGGTCTTTGTTTTAACAGGGTCCACCGGAAGCGTCTGACTACTCCGTCATCTTGGCCCCACCTCTGCAGCCTCTGCAATACTGAACAACACAGGAAGCACCAAAAAGAAGATGGAAAGAATACAAGAGCCACTGTATCAAAAGAACTGTTGATGTTCAACCATTTCGGGAGGGAGCAACTGTATTTAGAAAGAACCAACTGTACTGAGAAAGAAGTTCAAGCTGCACTGAAGGCACTGGCGAAAAACAAGGGTCTAGGAATTGATGGAATACCAGTTGAGAGGTTTCAACAAACGAATGCAACACTGGAAGAGTTCACTCGTCTATGCCAAGAAATATGGAAGACAGCTTCCTGGCCAATCGACTGAAAGAGATCCATATTTGTGCCCATTCCAAAGAAAGGTGATCCAATGGAATAAGGAAATTATCAAACAATATCATTAATATCACACAAAAGTAGAATTTTGCTGAAGATAATTCAAAAATGGTTACAGCAGTACATTGACAGGGAACTGCCAGAAATTCAAGCCACATTCAGAAGAGGATGTGGAACAAGGGATATCACTGCTGATGTCAGATGGATCTTGGATGAAAGCAGAGAATACCAGAAAGATGTTTACCTGTGTTTTATTGAGTATGCAAAGGCATATGACTGTGTGGATCATAACAAATTATAGATGACATTGCAGAAGAATGAGAATTCCAGAACACTTAACTGTGCTCATACAGAACTTCTACACAGACCAAAACACAACCATTTAAACAGAACAAGGGGATACTGAGTGGTTTAAAATCAGGAAAAGTGTGGTCAGGGTTGTATCCTTTCACCATGCTTATTCAATCAGTATACTGAGCAAATAATCTGAGAAGCTGGACTACATGAAGAACACGGCGTCAAGACTGAAGGAAGACTCATTAACAATCTGCAATATGCAGATGACACAACCTTGCTTGCTGAAGGTGAAGAGGGCTTGAAGCCTTACTGATGAAGATCAAAGACCACAGCCTTCAGTACAGACTACACCTCAACAAAAATCTTCACAAATGGACCGATAAGCAACATCAAAAATAAATGGAAAAAAGTGAAGTTGTCAAGGATTTCATTTTACTTGGATCCACTATCAACGCCCGTGGAAGCAGGAGTCAAGAAATCAAATGACGTATTGCACTGGGCAAATCTGCTGCAAAAAACCTGTATAAAGTGTTAAAAAACAAAGATGTCACCTTGAGGACTAAGGTGCACCTGACCCAAGTCACAGTATTTTCAATCGCCTCATATGCATGCAAAAGCTGGACAATGAATAAGGAAGACTGAAGAACTGATGCATTTGAATTACGGTGCTGGTGAAGAATTCTGAATATATCATGGACTGCCAGAAGAACAAATAAATCTGTCTTGGAAGAAGTACAGCCAGAATGTTCCGCAGAAGTGAAGATCACGATATTTTGCCTTACATACTTTGGATACGTTATCAGGAGGGACCAGTCCCTGGAGAAGGACACCATGTTTGGTAAAGCAGAGGGTCAGTGAAAACGAGGAAGACCCTCAACAAGACTGACTGACTCAGTGGCTTCAACAATCAGCTCAAGTATAGCAACAACTGTGAGGATGGTGCAGGCCCGGGCAGTGTTTCATTCTGTTGTATACAGGGTCACTATGAGTTGGAAACAACTCAATGGCACCTAACAACAACAGGAGAAATGAAGTCTTGATACATGCTACAAATACGGATGGAGCTGGAAGACATTATACTGAGTGAAATAAGTCAACCATACAAGGGCAAATATTGTATGACCTCACTTACATAAAAACACAAGAAAAGGCAAACGTATAGAAAACAAAGGTTATTAGTGACTACCAACGATGGAGAAACAGCTTTGTTCTGTTGTACATGGAGAAACGGTTTTGTTCTGTTGTACAAACAGTTGCTACCAACTCAACAGGCACCTAACAACAACAACCAGGGGTGGCAGTGAGGGGAAAAGGGGAGTTAAGGTGATGGAAATATTGCATTGATTAAAGGCAGAGTTGTACAGCTGATTATTGTAATTGCTGTCAGTAAGTTGGACACTTGTAAAAAGCTGAACTGGCAAAAGTTGTGTGATAGACATATACACAACAATGACAGAAAAAAAAGAGTAGCTGCTGAGGCCGTTTATGTACATCCAAAAACATCCTGGGATTTGGTTTCTTGGTTTGGAGTTTAGGGTCATGGTTTCATGGGACATTGGCCTAATAACATGTTTAGTGTTTCTGTTCTACGTCCTAGTTCACTGCATAGTGCCTGGGGTCTTAAAAGCTCGCGAGTGGGCATCCAAGGCACAACAATTGTAGTCTCTTTATACACGGAACAACAGAGGAAGAAGCAGAGTCAGGAATAGGAGGAGGATATGGAATGTGTGGCTAATTGCCTCCATGAACAACTACCTCCTTTGCCATGAGACCCAAAGAATTGGATGGTACCTGGCTACCATTCCTGAACATTTTGATCAGAGATTCCATAGAAGAATCCTGATCAAAAGAGGGAAAATGCAAAACAGAATTTCAAATTCTTATGGACTCTGGCTTCCTGGAGCCATGAAAGTTGGATGAATCCCTGAAACTATTACCCTGAGATAATCTTTAAATCTTAAACCAAAAATATTTCCTGAAGTGTTCTTAAAACCAAACAAGAGTTCAGCTTAACTAGTAAAAAATGTCTGCTTTGAGCATTATGCGCTTTTAAGAACTATCTATATGGGATCAAATTGACAACAGCAACTTGAAAACATTAGACAGGAACCTTATGGGGCTGTGAATTTATGTTAATGAGGGAGAACAACTCAGAAATGGAGGGTGAGAATGGCTGTACAACTCAAAGAATCTAATCAGTGTCACTAAATGGTCCATACAAAAACTGTTGAATTGGTCTATGTTTTGCTGTGTAAATTCTCAACATGAATAACAAATAAAATTAAAAAAAAAAAAACCTCTGTGGAGTACCGTTCTACTCTGACAAACACGGGGCCACCGTAAGTCAGGGCTGACTCAACTGCAATTGGACGGAACCGGATTGAAAAAAATAAAATGAAATGAAAAGACCTGCAGGAACCTGTGGGACAGAGGAAAAGGCCTAACATTCATGTCCTCAGAGCCCAACAAGAAAGTGCTGAAAAAAATATTCGAAAAATAATGACTGAAAACTTCCAAACTGGGCCCTGCAAAAAGCTAAACCCCCAAAAATCCACATCCATCATAATCAAACTGCTGAACACAATAAAGATTAAGAAAAAAGCCAGAGAAAAATATCCCATTACCTATAAGGGAACAATAATTCAAATGACTATAGCCATCTCATCAGAAACCACAGAGGCCAGAAGGAAGCAGCATAACACTTTTCAGATGCTGAAAGTATCAACCCAGAATTCTCCATCTAGTGAAAATATCCTTCAAGAATGAAGGTAAAATAAGAACATTCTCAGATGAAGGAAAACTAACAGAATTCATAGACAGTAGTTCTTTAGACAGAAGGGAAATGATACCAGAAGAAAACTTGGGAACATGAAGAATGAAGGAAGAACAACAGAAATGGTAAATAATTGAGTAATAGACTACGTATTTTCCTTTAAAGTTCCTTAAAGGATGCTTGGTGGTTGAAAGCCAAAATTAAAATACTGTCTGACGGGGTTTCAAGTGTATGTAAACATAATATATAAGACAACTACAAGAAAAGCGGGAGAGTAAAGGCACTGACGATATATGGTAGTGAGATTTCTACTTTCCACTTGAAGTTATAAAACATTGATTGAAAGCAGACTGTGAAAAGATAAAAATGCACACTGTAATCCCTGGAGCAACCACTAAAAACTATACAAAGCAATGTAACCCAAAAACTGACTGCCATCGAGTCTATTTCAACTCATAGCAATACTATAGGACAGAGTAGAACTGCCCCATAGGGTTTCCAAGGAGTGGTTAGTGGCTTTGAACTGTCGACCTTTTGATTAGCAGCTGTAACTCTTAACCACTGCACCACCAGGGCTCCATACAAAGCAATATAGGTAACTTATAAGTAGATCATTCATAATAAAATGAAATACTACAAAGGTTCAAAAAACCATTGAAACAAAAACAGGAAGCAGAGGAATGAAAAAAGAGGACTGTAACAGGAAACAATAAAATGGTAGACCGAAATCCAACCATACCAATAATTACATTATCACAAATAGTTCAAACATATCGATTAAAAGAACGAGTAAAAAAAATTATGACCCAACTATATACTCTCCACAAGAAACTCACTTCAGATATAATGATAAAGGTAGGCTGAAAATAAATGAGTAGAGTAAGGTTAAACCACGCAAGCACTAGTCAAAAAAAGCTGGAGTAGCTCTATTAATATCAGACAGAGCGAACTTCACAGCAAGAACATGACCAGGGATAAAGAGGAGCATTCCAGAATGACAGAGGGCTCAATTCACCAAGAAGGCAGAACCATCCTAAATACGGGCTCCTAATAACAGAGCTACAAAATACAGGGAGCAAAAACTGTCAGAACCTAAAGGAAAAATAGGCAAATCTACAATTGTAGGTGGAGACATCAGTAATTGACAGGAAATCAGCAAGGATTCAATCAGCTGGGTCTAAATGACTAGGACATACCTCCCAACAACAGCAGAATATTTATTCTGCATGCTTCTAACTATAAAATGCAACAGAAAATTTCAAAACAACAGAGCCTTTTTCTTTCAGTTATAATCTATCATCACAACTTCCCGTTCCACATATTCACAAAAGCAGAAGCCCAGCAGGGCCCTCTACCCCAGTGAGAGCAAAAAGGAGTGCCTCGGCCACTGCCGTGCAGAGCGCAACCGGTGCTCTGCCCCTGCCCTCGTCCTGGCCTCGTCCCACAGGGACTGCTGGGGGCCTGCAGGTCCCACCTTCTGCCCTTTTCGTTGCCTGGGCCCAGACTGCAAGGAAAGGCCTTGAGGCTGGTCCATCCCTCTGTGCCTCCCCAACTGGTCAATGAGAAAATTAATAGGGCAGCCACACAGCTCAAGTGACCAACAGGCCCCAGCTCCGACAGCTACCAGAGCCCACAGGGCCCCCTTCCTCCACCTGCTCAAGGGGAGACTGAGACTACATCACAGTGGCAGGAAGACACATGGGGACAGGGATGAGGATCATGAGGTTCAGTAAGAAATGCTAACTTTTCAACCATGATTCATGTTAGTGACAGAAACTGCAATGCTAGATTATTACATCCAAGGAAGTGTCAAATGCAGAACTTACTTTAAATCAGTGTTTATGGACATTTTTCTTCGTATAAAAACAGCAATATTTATTGCAGATAAATCAGAAGATATGGAAAAGGAAAAAGATACAAACATCACTCATAATCCCAACATCCTCCACAACAAAAAGATAAGCTCTTTCTCCTGCTTTATTGTTTCATAAAAATTTTCAAGTTGTTACACATTCTTTCACAGCATTTTTAGCTACCACCTAGCAGTGCCTTGTGTGGACTCTTGGCTAAGTCCCTGTTGTTGGACACTGTTGTTCTTTCATGTTTTCCATATTCCATGTTTTTCACAGTTATAAACAACCCCCACCCCCCACCCACCCACTGCCACTGACCATCTTTGGGTGGGATGCCATGAGGCTGTCCTGCACACAGTAGACCATCCCAGGGCTCTGCTTTCAAGGGCACCACAGGTACTTCCTGTCTCTTCATCCTGTGTATTTTCCAGACAAAAAGGTATCTGGACAACCTTCTGCCTCATCTCAGGAAGCACACTTGGAATAATCAGCTCTGATCCAACTCCTGTTCTTTGGTACCTCAGGATTCCACCTCCAAGGTGTCTCTCAAATCCGTGTACTTTTCTCCATTTCTAACTGGTGCACTAGTGTCCTACTGCTCTGGGAAGAGAGTCCACCTGGGCCCCAGGGTGTCTGCCATCTGAGGGTGCCCTCCTCTGGCCTCCCTCTCCTAAACTCAGCCAATCACCGCCCAAGAACAACATCCCAGCCCCGATGCCAACCGCACAGCTTCTCAATAAGCTACTGACTTGCTTCTTGTTCACATCACTGTAAACTCCCACCACTAAATCTACATTCTCGGGGCAAGACCACCTCATCTGTCCTGGCCTCTGTCACAGCCCTGTGTCCACAGCCCCTGGGACAGACCCTTGACGGCATGTGAAGGACCAACTGCTCTTCAGAAAGGCTTCATGCCGGTCCAACAGCACAACCGGGTTGTGTGTCCAACAGAACTGAAAGCCCAACTCAGAACGCTACTGAAGCATGCCAGTGCTACCCACGAGCCGTTTACAGTGAACCTGTGGATCACATCTGTCTCAAGGTGTTCAGCTTGTACCAAAGCGTACGTGTACGTGAAGCATGTGGGGCCTGGACACAACAGACAGCGTGGGAACCACAGGCAACAGGGAGCCAAGACTGGGTTTTAGCAAAATTGCACGGGCAGGACCCGTGTGCCCTTGCACTAATGGGCTTTTAAAAACTAACACGTGCTGCTATTTTTGCAATCATGCAACAATACATACGCAAGGCAGAAAAAATAAATACTACTGGGAGCAAACCAAAGTCAGCTAGACCTACTTAAGCTTCAGTCACACAAGTGTTGCCAATTGGCCCCATCAGTCTACGTGTGTGTCCCTCTCACCCTGGGATGAAGCCACCACAAACAACCACGTTCCCTTGACTTGACTTGGTTTTCTGTCAGCAGCAGCTCCTAACCTTCAAGTTTGTTCCCCAATCCTACACCTTGTCAAGTTACAAAATGAATTTAAGTATGTTAAGGGAACTGCTAGTTTAATAAGCCAGCAACTAATTTATTTTGTAAATTTAAGATTTTTTAAAATAAAGATTTCAAAGGAAGACATACTGATTTTACTTTGCTGTTCCTCAAGGGATTTTTCAAGCGTTCCTGAGCCAATCGCGGAGTGTCTTCCTGGTGCGGGAATGCCTCTGCTCTGTGCCATCCCGACCAGCCTCACAGCATCTTGCACACAGTAAGCTATAAGATCTGGCTGATGAGAGCGGGGCTGACTAATCTGAGCTCAGTAAGTACTGCACACACTGCGGTGGTGAACCTCCCCTAACCTCCCTATGCATTCACTCAGCACGTGTCTACATGGTCCCTGCCCAGTCCCAAAGGGGCAGGAGAAAGGCAGTGAGCAGACCCCAGACAGTCAACTGTGGAGGGCAATGGACCAGGGAGCCACGAACAAGAACCCACACCACTCTCCTGGTCCACTGTCCTCAGCCAAGCGAAAAGGATGCTGGAGGGTGGGAAAGGAAGAGAAAAGCAGGCCTGGGAAACAAAGTGACACATGAAAGTGTTTGTACCATACAAGAAAATGTGGCACAACAGCTTCTCGCCAGTCCCTCTCCAACCCAGGCTCCTGGTCCTTGCTTCATGCGAGATGCCTTGCACAGACCTCGGGAGCCCCAGATCTTGCTGGGCCCCCACCCTATGAAAACTCATGGGGCTCAGGAGTCATTTGGGTGACATCTCCCTATGCTGCCTCCCGACACCCAAAGGGGTACATAACTTCACTTCCCCATGCAGTGAGCCATCCAAGGGAAAAGACAGAACATTTCTGTAAAACCTAACAGGCACTACATGCTTCGAAACAAAGACTTTTTTTTTTTTTTTTTTAATAAAAATCATTTGATCATTTTCCCACTCCTGAGCAACATGAGGACGGGTTGCTAGGAAGACAGTGATGCCTCTCATATTCAATCGACAGTTCAGTTAAAAGGTAGTAACAGGCAACAAGTCTTTATAAAAGAGTCTTTACAAAAGGGAGGAAACAGCACTTACACTGCAAAGAACTGATAAAAATTAAAGCAGCAAGACTGATCATCAATTTGGTAGCATGGATGGTGCCAAGAGACTGAAAGGAGAGGACATGAATGTGTGTGTGTGTTCAATAAACAAATCGCCCTGGGAGCACACTGCAGAGCGGGCTTCCCAGGCAGGTGGACAAGCAGCTGCAGAGACCAGACCCGGGGAAAGGAGAAGACGGGGAGCAAGCACCTGTGGAGCCAGACATCTCACATGCAAGAATGAAGGGGAGCACTGGACCCCGGAAAAAGGGGACACCATGGGCACTCATGCCCCCCACTTCTGCCCTAGAGCTGAGGCGCCTGGGCTCAGATCCTGGTGGCACTCCAGGTACCCTAGCAGGTTTTGCATCTGTGAAATCAGGCCGTCAGGAGCAGAGACAAGGATCATGTGGGAAGCAGTATGTCACGTCAGCTGTTACTGCTGTCCCAAGTGCTGCCAACATCCTCGCAAACCTAAGTCCTTCTCTCCTAATCCCCCTGCCTGGCAGCTTCAGCCTGGGCTCCGCTGCACTGGACAGCTCTGGAACAGGACCCTGGTAAGGACCCCTCTGCCCCCCGCCATGCAGTAGGGAGTTGTATTTTACCACGTTAGAGGGAACATCGCTGAGGACTACCAGGCAGACACAAACTGAACTTCCTACCCAAGAGCTGGAGCTTTCACAGAGACTGAAAGTAGTAATTTTGTTATCTGTTTAAAATAGAAACTGCCGGGGCAGCTCAACACCAAGGTTGCAAAACATGATAAATAACCACAAGCCAGAAAAATGCAGAACTTAGGATTTTAATACCCGGTTAAGTTGTCCTTAAGTCCATCTGTGTGGCATACAGTTATAGGACTGCATACATGTGGGATATTAACTTACAATTCAACATGACCTGCACCAAGGGTTTTTTTTTTTGCTAGAAAGTAGATCTTTCTAGCATTTCCAAACTTGTAATTTTTTATTTTACAACCTGGAAGTATTTCATTTACCGAACGACACAGATCAAGCCCTGTACTTCTTCAGAGCAGGCCTAACATAAGCATGATCAAAAGGAATATAAACTATGAAATGTTTCTGCCATCTTGCACACAAGGTAAACTGGATTTTCTTCCTCTAATATATGCAAATAATGGGATTTCTCAGAAAAGCAGACATTTCCAATATTTTGTACAATCTATTTGCATGTAAAATAAATCATCTGAGGAAGAAAATCATACCTTACCTGTCTTAGTCATCTAGTGCTGCTGCTATAAGAGAAATACCCTAAGTGGATGGCTTTAACAAAGAGAAATTTATTCCTTCACAGTCTAGAAGTCCAAATTCAGGGTGCCAGCTCCAGGGGAAGGCTTTCTTTCTCTGTTGGCTCTGGAGGAAGGTCCTTGTCATTAATCTTCCCCGGTTGAGGGGCTTCTCAGTGCAGTGATCCCACGACCTAAGGATGTGCTATTCTCCTGGCTCTTGTTTCTTGGTGGTATGGAGTCCCCATGTCTCTCTGCTGGCTCCTCTCTTTTATATCTCAAAAGAGACGGGCTTAAGGGAGAATGAAGAGAACAAGATACAAGGAAAAGATCAGTCCAAAGGACTAATTGTCCACAGCTACCAAGGCCTCCACCGGACTGAGTCCAGTACAGCTAGATGGTGCCCGGCTACCACCACTGACTGCTCTGACCAGGATCACAACAGAGGGTTCTGGACAGAGCTGGAGAAGGATGTAGAACATAATTCTAACTCACAAAAAAAAAGACCAGATTTACTGGCCTAAAGGAGACTGGAGAAACCTCAAGAGTATGGCCCCCAGACACCTTTTTAGCTCAGTGGTGAAGTTATCTCCGAGGTTCACCGTTCAGCCTGGGAGTGGACAGCCCTGTAAAACCAAATGAGACTAACGAGGTACAGGAGTCCAGTGACAAGGGCCAGAAGGCAGAAGGGGATGAAGGAAGCTGGCAATAGGGAACCCAAGGTTGGGTAAGGATATTGTTGATGTGTTGTGAGATTGTTAACCATTGTCACAGGGCAACATTCATAGTAATTGTTAAATGAGAAACTATTTTGTTCTGTAAGCCTTCATCTTAAGTGAGAATAACAGCACAATTGGAAGAGCGTAGTCAATGTCACTGCACTGTGCATGTAGAAATTTCTGAAACTGTGTATCTTTGGCTGTGTGTATTTTCACCAAAAGAAAAGGTTGAGAAGTTAGAGGGTTGACATGTTGTGGGGTTGTTGACCAATGTCATAAACAATATGTGTACTACTGTTTCATGAGTAACTATTTGTTCTGTAAGCCTTCACCTGAAGTACAATAAAAAAAAAAAACAACGCAAGCCATACATATAATTTTAATAATTTACTGTATTTAGCCAAGTATATCCAAAATATCATTTAACATGTACTCATTTTTAAGTTATTTAGATTTTACTTTTTTTTATATGAATTCTACACCTACCAAAAAAATAAATCACACCCACTGCCGTCGAGTTGATTCCGACTGATAGCGACCATACAGCACATGTCAGTTTGGACTAGCCACGTTTCAAGGGCTCAATGGCCACATGTGATTTACAAACAAACAAACAAACCAAACCCATTGCTGTCGAGTCAATTCTGAAAAAAAAAAGAGAAGGGCTTAAAATACAACCTAATCTTGTAGATTGAGTCCTGCCTCATTAACTTAACGGCTGCTAATCCTACATCATTAACATCATAAAGTAGGATTTACAACACAGAAAATCACATCAGGTGACAAAATGGTGGACAATCATACGATACTGAGAAACATGGCCTAGCCAAATTGACACATATTTTTGGGGAACACAATTCACTCCATGACATGACCTTTCAAACAATGTGCTTTTCTGGGTTGCCAATACGGAACAGTGTCAGCATGAATTTGTTCAAAAGGCTTGGGGATAGAATGCTGACAGCGCTGAGGGGTACTGACGGACACCCTGGTGGCGCAGTGGTTAAGAGCTACAGCTGCTGACCAAAAGGTTGGCAGTTCCAATCCACCAGCCGCTCCTTGGAAACTCTATGGGGCAGTTCTAACTTTGTCCTATAGGGCGGCTATGAGTTGGAATCAACTCAACAGCAACAGGTTTGGTTTTTTCGGTTCGGTGTGATTAGCTAGGCAAAAAGTCTACAATTACAAACCGAAGCAACATCTTCATAGTCTAGCTTTACTACTGAAAAAATTCAATGTTTTATCATGCACAAGAATTAAATTCAAATTTCATTCTCAAAATCAACATTGTGTCTCTTTTGCAATCAACTCAAAACAACTGCTTTATCAACAGAGGAAAAAAAGTCAAGCTAGCAGTTAATAAAAGGTACTGAAGTCTGAAACTGGTCTTGTTGAGGAATCTTAATGTTCACATACCACAGTGACTCAACCCTTCCCATACCGACACCAAGCCCCCAGCACTGGCTGAACCCTCAGCTTGCCTCCTCTCTCCTGGATACTGCTTCCATGCCTCCCTGCCCTCCCTCTGCAGAGGCTGCAGCCTCCTAAGTGCCCCTCCCCCCTACCCACTACCACCACAGCTCAGCCCTGGCTGGCTCCTCACCATCTGGACCCCTCCACTTCCGCATTCTTCTTTTTCATTCTTTCTTACCGTACAAAGCACAACTCTGATGACACCACTCTCCTGCTTAAATTTTCACTGGTTACCTGTAGCTTTCAAACTGCATTCGATGGAACCCCTGGGTGCCTCAAGATGACAAGGGAGAGCAGCCCTCCTTTTATCTATTTTATATATTGGGACTCTACCAGAGATTGTATGAAAAAAACTATTTTGATGCTAAAAAAGGGGGAAGGAGTCCAGTATTCCACAGAATATAGTATCATAGTCAAGGGCCTTCATCACCCATTTTCCTCCCCCACACAACCATGGCAAACTTACGAGCACACAGATAAAACTCCGTGAGAACCTAAATTAACTGCCCAGTCTGACAAATGCTCGGATTGTGTAAGATTCCCATCAGTGGGGTGGTTGTTTTTCTCCATGATCTGGGATCCAAAGACAAAGCATGATTTTCTGATTACTGAATATGTCCTGATCATGGTGGCTTTCCTTGATCATTCACACAGAATCCAACATATCTTTAAGAGTCACAATGGTAAGACAACAGTTATTTCCAGATCACTTTATTCTAATAGAACAGGCTCCACCGAGGCAGACTCTGGAGCCCAGAAGGCTGTTGCCGTCGGCATAGTAGAAAGGCATTACCAAGACCCCAATTAGACTTGGGCAAGGTTCCCCAACAACAGTAACAGCTCACCCCCGGTGAAAGAGAGAGACTTAGCCACACATAATAGCTAAGCCACTGCAGACCCAACAGCAAGGTTCCCTGCATGGATGCTGTCAATAAAGTTCCAGACCCAGCCAGGAGAAGAAGACACATGACCCTCCTCACTTCACAGAGGAGGAAGCAAAGCCTGGAGGGGCAAAGAGGCTGCTGACAGGCCCCATGGGGACCTTTGTGGTGTGCTTCTCCCACCACCCACTATGACTGAGAACGTCGCTCCTGCCCACCCACCACAACTGTGGAGCTCACTGGTATACAGGCATACCTTGTTCTGTTGTGCTTTGCTTTATTGTGCTTCAATTTTACAAATTGAAGGTTTGTGGCAACCCTGCACTGAGCAAGTCTATCGGTGCCATTTTTCCAACAGTATGCGTTCACTTCCTGTTTCTCTGTCCCAATTTGGTGATTGTCACAATATTTCAAATCTTTTCATTATTATTATATCTGTTATGGTGATCTGTGATCAGTGATCTTCGAGGCTGCTATTGTATTGTTCTGGGGTGCTACAAACCATACCCATATAAAATGGCAAACTTAATCGATAAATGTTGTGTGTGTTCTGACTGCTCCACGGACCAGTCATTCCCCCGTCTCTCTCCCTCTCCGCGGGCCTCCATATTCCCTGCGACATGATAATACTGAAATTAGGCCAATTAATAACCCTACAATGGTCTCTAAGTGTCCAAGTGAAAGGAAGAGTCGTACATCTCTCACTTTCAAACGAAAGCTAGAAATGATTTAAGCTTAGTGAGGAAGGCATGTCAAAACCCAAGATAGGCTGAAACCTAGGCCTCTTACATCATAGTCAGCCAAGCTGTGAATGCAAAGGAAAAGTTCTCGAAGGAAATTAAAAGTGCTACTCCAGTGAACACATGAATGATAAGAAAACAAAACAGGCTTATTGCTGATATGGAAAAAGTTTTAGTGGTGGATAGAAGATCAAACCAGCTACAACATTCCTGTAAGCCAAAGCCTAATCCGGAGAAAAGCCCTAACTCTTTTCAATTCCATGAAGGCTGAGAGATGTCAGGAAGCTGCAGAAGAAAACTCTGAAGCTAGCAGAGGTTGGTTCATGAGGTTTAAAGAAGGAAGCCACCCCCATAACATGTGAGTACAAGGTGAAGCAGCAAGTGCTGATGTAGAAGCTGCAGCAAGTTATCTAGAAGATCTAGCTAAGATAAATGATGAAGGTGGCTACACTAAACAACAAATTTTCAATGTAGAAGAAACAGCCTTATACTGGAAGAAGATGCCATCTAGGATTTTCATAGCTAGAGAGAAGTAATGCCTGGCTTCAAAGCTTCAAAGGACAGGATGACTCTCTCGTTAGGGGCTAAAGCAGCCTGGTGACTTTCAAGTTGAAGCCAGTGCTCATTTGCCATTCCAAAAATTCTAGGGCCTTAAGAATTATGCTAAATCTACTCTGTCTGTAGTCTATAAATGGAACAACGAAGGCTGGATGACAGCACATCTGTTTACAACATAGATTATCTAATATTTTAAGCCCACTGTTGAGACCTACTACTCAGAAAAAAAGATTCCTTTCAAAATATTACTGCTCATTGACAATGCACCTGGTTACCCAGGAACTGTGATGGAGATGTACAGGGAAATTAATGCTGTTTTCATGCCTGCTAACACAACATCCATTCTGCAGCCCATAGCTCAAGGAGGAATTTCAACTTTCAAGTCTTATTATTTAAGAAATACATTTTGTAAGGCTATAGCTGCCATAGACAGTGATTCCTCTGATGGAGCTGCACAAAGTAAACTGAAAACCTTCTGCAAAGGATTTACCATTCTAGATGCCATTAAGAACATTCGTGATTCATGGGAGAAGATCAAAATATCAATATTAACAGGAGTTTGGAAGAAGTTGACTCCAATCCTCATGGATGACTTTGAGGGCTCAAGGCTTCAGTGGAGGAAGCAATTGCAAATACGGTGGAAACAGCAAGAGAACCAGAATCAGAAGTGGAGCCTGAAGATGTGACTGAATTGCTGAAGTCTCAAGATAAAATTTAACGGATGAGAAGTTGCTTCGTATGGATGAGGAGAGAAAGTGGTTTATTGAGACAGAATCTACTCCTCGTGAAGATGCTGTAAACACTGTTGAAACAACAACAAAGGATTTAGAATATAACATAAACTTAGTTGATAAAGGAGCAGCAGGGTTTGAAAGGATCAACTCCAATTTTGAAAGATGTTCTACTATGGGTAAAATGCTATCAAACAGCATTGCGAACTACAGAGAATCTTTCGTGAAAAGAAGAATCAGTAAGTGTGGCAAATTTCAATGTTGTTGAACCAAAAGTTGGCTGTTTGAAAGGATCAACAAAATTGACAAACTACTGGCCAAACTGACAAAAGAAAAACAGGAGAGGGCACAAATAACCCAAATAAGAAATGAAATGGGGGATGTTACAACAGACTCAGCTGAAATAAAAAGGATCGTAACAGAGTATTATGAAAAACTATACTCCAACAAATTTGAAAACCTACAGGAAATGGACAAAAAACACACTACCTACCCAAACTAACACAAAATGATGTTGAAAATCTGAACACACCCATAACAAGAGAAGAGACTGAAAAGGTAATAAAAAAAATTAAAAAAAAACTCCCAGCAAAAAAAAGCCTTGGCCAGACAGCTTCACTGGAGAATTCTACTAAACATTCAGAGAAAAGCTTACATCAGTACTACTCAAACTATTTCAGAACACAGAAAAGGAAGCGACACTTCAAATTCATTCTATGAGCCAGCATAACCCTGATACCAAAACCAGGCAAAGACATCACAAAAAAAGAAAATTACAGACCAATATCTCATGAATATAGATGCAAAAATTCTCAACAAAATTCTAGCCAACAGAATTCAGCATCGTATCAAAACAATAACACACCACAACCAAGTAGGATTCATACCAGGTATGCAAGGATGGTTCAACATTAGAAAATCAATCAACGTAATCCACCACATAAATAAAAGGAAAGAAAACAATCACCTGATCATCTCAATTAACGCAGAAAAGGCATTCAACAAAGTCCAACACCCATTCCTGATAAAACCTCTCAATAAAATAGGTATAGAAGGGAAATGTCTCAACATAATAAAGGGCATCTATGCAAAATCAACAGCCAACATCATTCTTGATGGAGAGAGGCTGAAAACATTCCACTTGAGAACAGGAACAACATAAGGATGCTCTTTATCACCACTCCTATTTAACACTGTTCTAGAAGTCCTAGCTAGAGCAATAACACAAGGAAAAGAAATAAAGGGCATCCAAATTGGTAATGAAGAAATTAAACTGTCCCTATGTGTGGGTGATATGATACTATACATAGGAAACCTGAAAGACTCCAAGACAAAACTATTACAACTAATAGAAATATTCAGCAGAGAAGCAGGATACAAGATAAACACACAAAAATCAGTTGGATTCCTAGACACCAATAAAGAGAACGGTGAAAAGGAAATCAGGAAACCAATACCATTTATAACAGCCTCTTAAAAAAATAAAATACTTAGGATAAATCTAACCAGGGATGTAAAAGACCTATACAAAGAAAACTAAAAAACACTAATGCAAGAAACCAAAAGAGATCTACAATATGGAAAAACATACCATGCTCAAGGACAGGTAGACTCAACATTGTGAAAATGACAATTCTACCCAAAGCAATTTACAAATACAATGCAATCCCGATCCAAATACCAACAACATT
>NW_004443955.1:143819-153674 GCF_000243295.1 Trichechus manatus latirostris | reverse complement strand
TACCTTGGTGAGTAGTGTCTGGGGTCTTAAAAGCCTGTGAGCAGCCATCTAAGATACTCCACTGGTCTCACCCCGTTGGGAGCAAAGGAGAATTAAGAAAACAAGATACAAGGGAAACATTAGTCCAAAGGACTAACGGACCACAACTACCACGGCCTCCACCAGACTGAGTCCAGTACAACTAGATGGTGCCTGGCTACCACCACTGACTGCTCTGACTGGGATCACAACAGAGGGACCCGGACAGAGCTGGAGAAAAATGTACGACAAAATTCTAACTCACAAAAAAAAAAGACCAGACTTACTGGCCTGACACAGACTGGAGAAACTCTGAGAATATGGCCCCCACACACCCTTTTAGCTCAGTAATGAAGTGACTCCCGAGGTTCACCCTTCAGCCAAAGATTAGACAGGCCCATAAAACAAAACGAGACTAATGCGGCACAACAGCCCAGAACAAGGACTAGAAGGCAGGAGTGGACAGGAAAGCCGGTAACAGGGAACCCAAGGCTGAGAAGGGAGAGTGTTGACATGTTGTGGGGTTGTTAACCAATGTCATAAAACAATACGTGTACTAACTGTTTAATGCGAAACTATTTGTTCTCTAAACCTTCACCTAAAGTACAATAAAAAAAAAGAAATTTCATTTAGCAACCACTCCTCTGATCAGTCAGCAGCCATCAACAGCGAGGCAAGACCCTCCACCAGCAAAAATATTATGACTCACTGAAGGCTCAGATGATGGTTAGCATTTTTTAGCAATACAGTATTTTTAAAATAAGGTATGTACATTGTTTTTTTAGACACAATGCTATTGCACACTTAACAGACTACAGTATAGTATAAACCTAACTTTTATATGCACTGGGAAACCAAAATATTCGCGTGACTTGCTTTATGCGACATTTGCTTTATTGCAATGGTCTGGAACCGAACCCGAAAATCTCTGAGGCAGGCCTGTGCAGTGGTCCAGCCTGAGCAGTCCCATCTGGATGGAATCATTACAGCAACTGCTAACGTTGGCAACCAAGCATTAAAGACGGCACAGGCATGATTTTCAGCACATGATGCAACTCCACTACTCATCATTCCAGCCTAGGAGTTCTTTCTCAGCCTTTTGTGAGCCCTGCTGCTTAGAAGGGTAGGGGGTTTGTCACCTCCTTCATCACGTCGCATGTGTTGCCAGTAGAACTTTAAACCTCAGAGGAATCTGTCAGGCTCCTGCAGGATTTCATCCCGATCTCCGCACTGGCTCAGGAAGGTTAGGAGTCCTGGGTGGTGGGCACCGGTGTTGGGCTCTGGTACCTCAACTGTATGCTAAACCATTGCCCTGACCCGCTACAGGGGGGCTCCACTCTCCCGGGCCAGAGCCCCACCCATGTTACCCCTGAGCACTTTAAACGCGTCCAGTCTGAGGTGAAGTCCACTACCTTGGCCACCACTCAGCCTACACCCAGCCTCCTGAGCTCTACCAAGGTGCAGCCATTCAGGCCACTCAAGCTGAAAATGTTGATATAGCTTTGCCATCTTCCCTACTAAGTTCATGGAGAAATCCCACTTTCTCTCCCTGAAGCTGGACTTCCCTGTCACTCTCACTGCATCCTGGGGTCAGCCTGTGTCCCACAAGAGCTGACAGGGTATTAGGACAGCACAAGCAGGCTCCCTGTAAAGATGGCCCTATGCCGCTGTTGGGCCCACACACCCCAAGAACTTTTCAGACCAGGAGGAAACTAAAGAGGAAGAGAGTTTCTCAAGTGAACCAGAATCATGATTCTTACAACCTGACTTCTCCTCGATTCTTCTCTCAAGAACTGAGCGAAAAGCTTACCAAGCCAATTAGTTCATCAGTCGGCTCTTAGCTTCAAAAGGACAAAAGCAGCAGTTCTTTACTAAGTTTATGCTTATTTTTTCCACCGCTAAAGTAGTGTTTGCACACTGAAGAACACTGGAAAGTGGAAATCACAGCAGCCTATGGCCCGGCCTATAGAGACCCACTACTGATGCTTGGGCATCCTCATTTCCACTGTGTCCCCAGCACAGCCCCTTTACAGAATGAGAATTGTACTGCATGTAGCCTCTTCTGTCTTGGTTTTCTTCACTCAGGCCTTATCATGAAGATTCTTCCATGCCGGGATGTCATCTTCATCTGCATCTTACCATAAATGTTCTTCAAGCACGGGAACCCAGTACTCTTTCAAAGTCTTCCCTCGGTGTTAACCATTTAAGTAGTTGTTAACAATTTCCCTATTTTAGAGAAAGGTATAAGATTATTATCTCTTGGCAGAAAAGCTTAGTATGTTTTATCAGATTACTTTCCTGGCAGCACATCCCAGGAGGGAATTCTTACATGAAAGACTATCTTTAAGACTGCAGATGGTCTGGGGCAAGATATCCCCAAGAAAGTTCCCATCAGTGAGTCGAATCCTGCCACTGGCATGGTGCTTCACCCCAGTTGTCAAGGGACCCATTCTCATCTTTTACAATGCACTGAGTAAAAGAGTATCTAAATATTCTTTTAATTTGCATCTTTTATTATTACTGCAGGTGGCAACCAAGCATTAAAGAGGGCACAAGTACATGCGGTTTAAAATCTTGATATTTTCCTCAACAATTTATAAAGGTACTTATACTAATGACATTAAAGATCCTAAAATTTTACTTGCTACAAAAAATTTCCGAAGTCAGGCAATTTGTCTTTTTATTTCACTTAATTTTTTCTTTGAAACCTAAGTTTTCAATTTTTACCATATCAAACTATTTAGCCTTTGCCCTTTTGAATTTCCCCTTTCACTTCTAAATTTACCAAGCATGAAGAACTTGGCTGGCCCAGGCCCAGGGCAAAAAGTAGTTTCTAATCAAGAGCCCCAATCTCAGCAAATTGCTGTCACCACTATTAGAGCTCAGACAATCATCCATCTAAGAAATAATTTTCAGGCAACATTTATCTCAAAAAATTAATTTAAAAATAATACTGGGATTCATAAAAAGTTCAGTAAACTGATGACAGTAATTTTTTTATTGGACCTCAGATGCACAGTAATCCTTAGACTTGGACCTGCTCTTTCCTTAGTTAGTGAGTTATGTTTAACAATGTTATGAAGGCATGTGATCTTACTATCCAAAATCAAAGCTGGGCCCTGCCCATGACTGACATCTAATCCTGATGCCCCACTGACATGCTACCTATGCCACACTAGGCACCATCCTGAGGCCCACAGCTATTACTCCCTACTTTCTTTTTTATACGTTGTACACCCACTCCTCACTTATCGACATGAGTAGGTTCCAAAACCAAGTCATTATGTGAAAATAGAGATTATGCAAAACGGAGGATGACCACATCAGATCACAAAATGTAGGATGACTTCATCATTACATGACTGCCAAATTACATCACTATGTAACCACCAAATTATATTACATAACTGCCAATCCACTGAGAATCATGGTTTAGCCTTGTTGACACATATAACCTTTACCATCACAGCCAGCATTACTCTCACCTCACGCCTTGGTGTTCATTACTGTCAGACGAACGTCGTTAATGCACAAAATAGATATATTTTTTACTACTGTCATAAATGCAAAATGTCAGTGTTATGGATTGAACTGTGTCCTCCAAAAATGTGTGTCAACTTGGCTAGGCCATGATTCCCAGTATTGTGTGGGTGTCCACCATTTTGTGTTCTGATGTGATTATCCTATGTGTTGTAAATACTAACCTCTACGATGTTAACGAAGCAAGATTACAGGCAGTTATGTTAATGATGCAGGATTCAATCTATAGGACTAGGTTGTATCTTGAGTCAATCGCTTTTGAGACAGGAAAGAGAGAAACAAGCAGACAGGATAAGGACCTCCTATCACCAGGAAAGAAGAGCCGGGAGCACAGTGGGGTCCCTGCACTGAGAAACTCCTAGACCCACGGGAAGACTGATGACAAGGACCTTCCCCCGGAGCTGACAGAGACAGAAAGCCTTCCCCTGGAGCTAGTGCCCTGAATTTGGACTTCTAGCCTCCTAAACTGTGAGACAATAAATCTGTTAAAGCCATCCACTTGTGGTATTTCCATTACTGCAGCACTAGATAACTAAGACAGTTGGATAATGATAGTCGATAAGTGAGGAGTAGGTGTATTTCATCTATATGTATTCTTAAAAGTCCCTTTTAAAACTTAGTCTTTCATTTTATAAAAGGGATATGATGCTATGTATAATTGCTGGATTTACTTTTTTCACTGAACACTGTATTCTGTATTACTAGGATTCCAACTTATTATGTGCCACTCCAGGAGCTTCATATGGACTGGGGCAGAACATTTGCCTGAGCAATACCCCGCAGGAGATGCGACAGCCTCCCACTGACAGCACTGAGGTGGTACACAGGGTCTCTGCTGTCATAAAGAGTGAGGAAAATTCTTGCATATTAATACACTGCAAGATGTGCAATACATTCTCAAGGGTAGGCCAATAAACTTTTTCTGTAAAGTCCCAGAATTTGGTTAACTGTCCTGTGGGCAGGCAGGAGAATATCCTTAGTTTTAGGAAATAAACATTGAGGTATTTAGGGGTAAAGGACCTCAAATTAATAGAACAAAAAAATTTTTTAACTGTGTGTGGCTCTTTGTACCATTTTTATTTTTGAAATGTTTTGTAAATTCAAAATTATTTACAGAGTGAAAAGAAAATATCCCTCTGAATTTTCATTTTTGTGAAAATAAGGGAAAAGGAATATTATAAGTTCAAAACAGATTTATCACAATTCCTTGAACTGAAGTGCTGTTTAAATTGTTTCACACTGCTATAACCTATGACTGGTTACAGAAACCGGCATTTTCTGTGAAGTAAAAGGAGATCTTTACAACCAGAAGATCTAATTTGGAAATCCCTGAATCTGTCCATAATAAGGTTTTGCCCAGAGAGGCCTATTTTCCCAAGACAGCTTCCAATAGACCCTTGACCTTTCAATGGAGCTGGGCCAGGGAAACCAAAATTTCTTTCTTCCTTTCTTTTTTTTTTTTAAAATCAGGCTTTAGGTGAAAGTTTACAGCTCAAGTTAATTTCTCATTCAAAAATTTACACACATACTGTTTTGTGACATTGGTTACAATCCCCACAATGCAACAGCGTGTGCCCCCTTTCCACCCCAGATTCCCTGTGTCCATTCGTCCAGCTCCTGTCCCTTCCTGTTTCTCATCCTGGTTTTGGACAGGAGCTGCCCATTTGGTCTCGTATATTTGATTGAACTAAGAAGCACGTTCCTCACGAGTGTTATTTTTTCTGTCATATACCTGTCTAATCTTTGCCTGAAAAGTGGGCTTCAGGAATGGTTTCAGTTCTGGGTTAGCAGAGCATCCAGAGCCCATAGTTTCTGCGGCTCCTCCAAGGTCTGTCAGACCAGTAAACCTGCTCTTTTTACGTGAATTTGAATTCTGCTTTACATTTTTCTTCTGGTCTGTCCAGGATTCTCTGTTGTGAGTCCTGTGAGGGTGGTCGTTAGTGGTAGCTGGGCACCATCTTGTTTTTCTTGTTTCAGGCTGGTGGAGTCTCGGGTTCATGTGGTCTTTTACTCCTTTGGGCTAACATTTTCCTTGTGTCTTTGGTTTTCGTCATTCTGCTTTGCTCCGAGTGGGAAGGGGCCAATAGATGTATCTTTGATGGCTTCTCGCAGGCTTTTAAGACCCCAGAAGCTGCTCACCAAAGTGGGATGTAGAACATTTTGTTTATAAACTTTGTTATGCCAACTGACTTAGATGTCCCCAGACACTATGGTCCCCCGTCCTCAGCCCCAGCTACTCTGTCCCTCAAAGTGTTTGGATGTGTCTAGGAAACTTCCATGCTTTTGTTTTGGTCAAATTGCGCTGACTTCCCCTATATTGTGTGCTGCCCTTCCTTTCACCAAAGTTGACACCTGTCTACTATCTAGTTAGTGATTTTCCTTCCCCCTCCCTCCTCACCCTTGTAATCATCAAAGAATGCTTTTAACTGTGTGTAAACGTTTTCTTGAGTCCCTATAAATAGTGGTCTCATACAATATTTGTCCTTTTGTGACTGACTCACTACATTTACTGTAATGCCCTCCAGATTCATCCATGTTGTGAGATGTTCTGTGGAATCATCATTGTTCTTTATCCTTGTGTAGTATTCCATTGTGTGTATGGACCATAATTTGTTTATCCATTCATCTGTTGATAGGCACTTAAGTTGTTTCCACCTGTTTGCTACTGTGAATAGTGCTGCAAGGAACATGGGTATGAATATGCCTATTCGTAAGACAGCTCTTACGTCTCTAGGGTATATTCCTAGCAGTAGGATTGCTGGATCCTATGGTATTTCTATTTCTAGCTTTTTAGGGAAGTGCCGAATTGTTTTCCAAAGTGGTTGTACCATTGTACATTCCCACCAGCAATGCATAAGAGTTCCAACCTCCCAAAAACTTCTCCAACACTTGTTACTTTGTTTTTTGGATTAGTGCCAGTATTGTCAGGGTGAGATGGTATCTCAATGTAGTTTTGATTTGCATTTCTCTAATGGCTAATAACCATGATCATTTCCTCATGTGTCTGTTAGTCGCCTGAATGTCTTCTTTAGTGAAATGTCTGTTCATATCCTTAACTCATTTTTTAATTGGATTATTTGTCTTTCTGTCATTGAGGTGTTGCAGTATCTTGTAGATTTTAGAGATTAGATCCTTATCAGAGGTATCGTAGCCAAATTTTTTTTCCCAGTCTCTAGGTACTCTTTTCACTCTTTCAACAATTTCTCTTCTGATGCTTGTGCAGTGTTAGCTATGGTTTGTATACTAATTATGCCATGTATCAGGGACCCTAGCATTGTCCGTATTTCTTCTTCCATGAACTCTATTGTTTTAGATTTCATATTTAGGCCTCTGATCTATTTTGAGTTAGCTTTTGTGTATGGTGTGAGGTATGGGTCCTATTTCATTTTTTTACATATGCATATCCAGTTATGCCAGCACTATTTGTTAAAGAGATTGTCTTTTCCCCATTTAATGGACTTTGGCAATTTATCAAATGTCAACTGCTCACAGATGGATGGCTTTACATCTGAGTTCTCAATTCTGCTCCGCTGATCTCTGTGTCTGTTGTACCAGTGCCAGGATGCTTTGACTACCATGGCTGGATAACAGCTTCTAAAACCAGGTAGTGCGAGGCCTCCCACTTTGTTCTTCCTCAATAATGCTTTACTTATCAGGGGCCTCTTCCCTTTCCACAAAAAGTTGGTGATTTGTTTCTCCATCTCATTAACAAATGTCACTGGAATTTGGATCAGGACTGCATTGTACCTGTAGACCACTTTGTGCAGAATCGACATTTTCACAGTGTTGTGTCTTCCTATCCCTGAACGTGTTATGGTTTTCCACTAACGTAGGTCTATTTTAGCTTCTTGCAGTAGTATTTTGTAGTTTTCTTTGTACAGATCTTTAAATCCCTGGTTAGATTTATTCCTCAGTACTTTGTCTTCTTGAGGGTTATTATAAATGGTATTAATTGGGTAATTTCCTTTCAGAGTACTCTTTGTTGGTGTAGAGGAATCCTATTGATTTTTGTATGATTTTCTTGTATCCTGTTACTTTGCTGAAATATTCTATCAGTTTCAGTAGCCTTCTTGTGGATTCTTTGGGATTTTCTGTGTGTAAGATCATATCATCTGTGAATAGGGATAATTTTACCTCTTCCTTAACAATTTGGATGATTTTTATTTATTTTTCTTGGCTTACTGCTCTAGCTAGGACCTCCAGCACAATGTTGAATAAGAGGGGTGATAAAGGGCATCCCTGTCTGGTTTCCATTCTCAAGGGGAATGCTTTCAGTCTCTCTCCATTTAGAATGATGTTTGCT
Organism: Trichechus manatus latirostris; assembly: GCF_000243295.1. Lineage (NCBI taxonomy): Eukaryota > Metazoa > Chordata > Mammalia > Sirenia > Trichechidae > Trichechus > Trichechus manatus. The sequence goes on along the minus strand of NW_004443955.1, from coordinate 145,813 downwards.
GTTAGCTTTGTATAAGTGCCCTTTATTATGTCAAGGAATTTCCCTTCTATTCCTACTTGGCTGAGAGTTTTTATCATGAATGGGTGTTGGACTTGTCAAATGCCTTTTATGCAACAATTGGTAAAATCATGTGGTTCTTTTGTTTTACTTATGTGGTGGATTACGTTGATTCATTTTCTAATGTTGAACAATCCCTGCATACCTGATATGAATCCCACTTGATCGGGGTGTATTATTTTTTTTTATATGCTGTTGAATTCTATTGGCTAGAATTTTGTTGAGGATTTTTGCGTCTATGTCCATGAGGGATGTTGGTCTGTAGTTTTCTTTTTTTCTGGTGTCTTTGCCTGGCTTTGGTATCAGGGTTATGCTGGCTTCACAGAATAAATTCAGGAATATTACTCTTTTTCTACGCTTTGAAATAATTTGAGTTGTATTAGTGTGAACTCTTCTTTGAAAGTTTGGTAGAATTCTCTAGTGAAGCTTTCTGGGACAGGGCTTCTTTTTGTTGGCAGTTTTTTTTAATTACCTCTTTAACCCCTTCTTTTGTTATGAGTTTGTTTGGTTTTTTAACCTCAACCCGTGTTAGTTTAGGTTAAGTAGTGTGTTTTAACCAAAAGGTCAGCAGTTTGAATCCTCCATGCGCTCCTTGGAAACTGTATGGGACAGGTGTACTCTGTCCTGTAGGGTCACTATGAGTCAGAATAGACTCAATGGCAATGGGTTTGCTTTTTGTTTTTGGGGGGGGGTTGTTTCTAGAAATTTGTCCATTTCCTCTAGGTTTTGAAATCGGTTGGATTAGGATTCCTGATCATCATATATATTCGATTCACTTGTTTTTTCACGTTTTTGTTGTAAGAGGCAATGACAGGAAATGTCTGACTATTCTGCCATCTTGGCCCCGCCTCCAAGATTTCTCAGAAAGGGCGTAGATAGTTCTTCTAGGCTAAGTCAGCCCTTGAGTAAGGCAATAGTTTCAGTATTATAACAGGGATGCTTCAGACCATTGTGAAACTACTGATTTCTGTTTAAAAATATACTTCATATATTTAGCTTCAGTACTTAATAATTTTACGCTTCCCAGATATTTAGGATCTGAAAGAAAACAGCTTACCGAAAACACTTAGTGATCTTAAAAACGCAAAACTATTTCCACTTCTGGCCCATAAAAAAGCAGCAAAACTCCAATACCATTTATGTTTTTATAAAAGAACTCATAGGCTGCTTATGTACAACCAAACACCTCATGGGATTTGGTTCCTTGGTTTTGAAGTTTAGGGTCATGGTTTCATTGGACATCCCAGTTAATTGGTCTAATAACGCGTTATTAGTGCTTCTGTTCTACCTCAGTTCGTTGCCTGGGATCTTAAAAGCTTACAAGTGGCCATGCAAGGCACAACAATTGGTCTCCATTCACCTGGAGCAACAGAGGAAAAAGGAGAGTTGGGAATTAGGAGGAGGGTCTGGAATGCATGGGTAATTGCCTCCATGAACAACTGCCTCCTTTGCCATGAGACCAGAAGAACTGGATGGTGCCTGGCTACCATTACTGAACATTTTAATCAAAGATTCCATAGAAGTATTTACTCTACCAAAGAAGACATTCAGGAGGCTAACAGATAAATGAGGAAATGCTCATGATCATTAGACATTAGAAAAATGCAAATCAAAACTACAATGATACCATCTCACCCCAACAAGGCTAGCACTAATCCAAAAACCACAAAATAATAAATGTTGGAGAGGTTGTGGAGAGCCTGGGACACTTACACACTGCTGGTGGGAATGTACAACGGTACAACCTTTGGAAACCAATCTGGCACTTCCTTAAAAAGCTAGAAACAGAAGTTCCATATGATTCAGTAATCCCACTCCTTGGAATATATCCTAGAGAAATAAGAGCCATCACACGAATAGACATATGCACACCCATGTTCATTGCAGCACTGTTCACAATAGCAAAAAGATGGAAACAACGTAGGTGCCCATCAACA
>NW_004443955.1:100793-143719 GCF_000243295.1 Trichechus manatus latirostris | reverse complement strand
TGAGTAAAATTAGTCACAAAAGGACAAATATTGTATGAGACCACTATTATAAGAACTCAAGAAAAGGTTTAAACATAGAAAAAAACATTCTTTGATGGTTACGAGGGTAGGGAGAGAGGGAGAGGGTATTCACTAACTAGATAGTGGACAAGAATTATCTTAGGTGAAGGGAAGGACAACACACAATACAGGGGAAATCAGCACAACTGAACTAAACCAAAACTAAGAACTTTCCTGAACACAACCAAACACTTCAAGGGACAGAGTAGGAGGGGCTGGGGTCCGAGGAACATGGTTTCGGGGGACATCTAGGTCAACTGGCATAACGAAGTTTATTAAGAAAACGTTCTGCATCCCACTTTTGTGAGTGGGATCTGGGGTCTTAAAAGCTTGCGAGCCGCCATCTAAGATGCATCAGTTGGTCCCAACCCGCCTGGAGCAAAGGAGAATGAAGAACACCAAAGACACAAGGAAAATATTATCCCAAGAGACAAAAGGGCCACATAAACCAGAGACTCCATCAGCCTGAGACTAGAAGAACTAGATAGTGCCCAGCTACCACCAATGACCACCCTGACAAGGAACGCGAGAGAGTCCCTGATGGAGCAGGAGAAAAGTGTGGTACAAAACTCATATTCACATAAAAAGACCAGACTTAATGGTTTTACCGAGACTGGAGGAACCCTCTAAGCCGTGGCCCCCAGATGCGCTGTTAATCCAGAACTGAATCCATTCCCGAAGCCCACTCTTCAGATAAAGATTAGACTGGACTATAAAACATAAAATAATGCTCAGGAAAAGTGTGCTTCTTAGTTCAAGCAGATATACGAGACTAAGCGGGCGGCTCCTGTCCAGAGGCAGGATGAGAAGGCAGGAAGGGACAGAAGCTGGTTGAATGGACAAGGGAAACCTGGGGTGGAAAGGGGGAGTGTGCTGTCACATTATAGGGATTGCAACTAGTGTCACATAACAATATGTGTATGTGTATAAACTTTTGTATGAGAAATTAACTTGAGCTGTAAATTTAGACCTAAAGCTCAATAAAAAAAAAGAAAAAAAAAATAGATTCCATAGAAGAATCCTGATCAAAAGTGAGAAAATGCAGAATGGAATTTCAAATTCTCATGGACTCCAGACTTCCTGAAGCCATGAAGATTGGAAGAACCCCTGAAACTACTGCCCTGAGATAATCTTTAAACCTTAAACTAAAAATATCCCCTGAAGTCATCTTAAAACCAAACCATAGTTTAAGTAGTAAAAAATGTCTGCCTTGAGCGTTATGCTCTTTTAAGAACTATCTATATGGGATCAAAGTGACAACAGCAACTCAAAAGATTAGATAGGAACTTTAGGAGGCTGTAAGTTTATGTTACTGAGGGAGGAACAACTCAGAAAAGGAGGGTGAGAACCGTTATTGTCATGGATTGAATAATGTCCCCTCAAAAATGTGTGTATCAATTTGGCCGGGTCATGATTCTGTACCATTTTGTAATCTGATGTGATTTCCTTATGTGCTGTAAACTCTATCACTATGATGTAATAAGATGGATTAGTGGCAGTTATACTGATGAGGTCGACAAGATTAGACAGTGTCTTAAGCCAATCTCTTCTGCAATATAAAAGAGAGAAGTGAGCAAAGACACAGGGGAACCTCGTATCACCAAGAAAGCAGTGCCAGGAGCAGAGCGCGTCCTTTGGACCTGAGGTTCCTGCGCAGAGATGCTCCCAGACCAAGGGAAGACTGATGCACCACAAGAACCTTCCTCCAGAGCTGACAGAGAGAGAAAGCCTTCCCCTGGAGCTGACGCCCTGAATTTGAACTTGTAGTCTACTAGACTGTGAGAGAATAAACTTCTCTTTGTTAAAGCATCCACTTGTGGTATTTCTGTTATAGCAGCATTAGATGACTAAGACAGTTATACAACTCGAAGAATGTAACCCAATGTCACTAAACTGTACATGAAGAAATTGTTGAACTGGTGTATGTTTTCCTGTGTACAGGCTCAACAACAACAAAATAAATAAAATTTAGGGGAAAAAAAGAACTCTGATCTTCTAGAGATATAAACTGAAGTATTTATGAATGGAATGAAATGCTGTATCTGGTTATTTGTTTCAAAATCATCTGGTGTAGGGAAAGGGTTATAGCTGAAAGATGATCACTGTCGATGGCTGCCATGGATTGAACTGTGTCCCCAAAAAATATCTGTCAACTTGGGCTAGGTCATGATTCCCAGTATTGTATGATCGTCTACCATTTTGTCATCTGATGTGATTTTCCTATGTGTTATAAATCCTATCACCATGATGTAATAAATGGATTAGCAGCAGTTATATTAATGAGATCTACAAGATCAGATAGTATCTTAAGCCAATCTCTTTCGAGATAAGAGAGAGAGAAGCAAGCAGAAAGACAGGGGGACCTCATACCACCAAGAAAGCAGCACCGGGAGCAGAGCACGTCCTTTGGACCTGAGGTACCTGTGCACAGCAGCTCCTAGACCAGGGGAAGACTGATGACAAGGACCTACATCCGCAGCTGACAAAGAAAGCCTTCCCCTGGAGCTGGCAACCTGAATTTGGACTTGTAGCCTAACAGACTGTGAGAAAATAAATTTCTCCTTGTTAAAGCCATCCACTTGTGGTATTTCTGTTATAGCGGCACTAGATGACTAAGACAGAATTTGGTACCAGGAGTGGGGTGCTGCTCTAACAGATACCTAAAATGTGGAAGCAGTTTTGAAACTGTGAATGGATACAGGAGTGGCAGCGGCAGAGGACCAGCAGCAGCAGAGAACCGGAAGCAGCAGAGAACCAGCAGCGGCAGAGAACCAGCAGACCAATGCAAGATGGCGCTGGAGCCGAACCATGGAGCGAGAGCACTGACTGCCTGTGCGCAGGAGGCTTCCTGGCAGAGTGAGGTGCCTCTAGGCACTTATCGGTTGAGCTACAGAGCTTTGGAACACTTGCCCCAGCAGGGCAGGTGCAGGCACGAGGCCCAAGGAGCCAAGAGGCCGAGAAACCAGGAAGCAGAAGCTGAAGACACAAAGAACACAAGAAGCCAAGCTCTCAGTCTCAACAGGTATGGCCAGGACCTCTCCCGTTTCAAAGGGTGGAGCAATGGCCTCTGGTGTTTCTATGGGTGGAGTCGCCATGCAGATGGACTAGGAGAATGGTTCGCCTAAAGCCGAGGGAGAAGAGTTGCCTGGAAGGCAGAAATGAAGCCCAGGGCCGAGGGGCCTCCACTCAGAATCTGGAGAGTGTGGCCAATACCTAGAGTGTGGAGGGTAGGGCTATTGTGTCAAGGCCTCAGAGAACAGAAGGATTATTTTCAAGCCTTGAGGGCTTGTAATGTAACATGTTCTGCTAACTTGCCTGGTGCCTGTTATGCCTTCTTTCCCTCCATTTTCTCCCATTTGTAATGGAAATGTCTAGCTTGTGCCTCTTCTGCCATTGTACCTTTGGAAGCCGATAACTTGTCTCTAGGTTTCACAGACGAAGAGGAACTTTTGGATTTTGGACTTGGAGTTGATTTAAAGACTTTTGCTATGATACGACAGGGTGAATGTGTTTTACGTGTGGCAAGGACATGAATTTCTGGGGGCCAAAGGGTAGTTGAATTGCGTCCCCAAAAAATATCTGTCGACTTGGCTAGGTTATGATTCCCAGTATTGTATGATTGTCTACCATTTTGTCATCTGATATGATTTCCCTATATATTGTAAACCTTAACACTATGATGTAATAAGATGGACAGCAGCAGTTATATTGATGAGATCTACAAGATCAGATAGTGTCTTAAGCCAATTCTCTGTTGAGATGTAAGAGACAGAAGCAAGCAGAGAGAGGGGGGACCTCATATCACCAAGAAAGCAGCAGTGGGAGGAGAGTGTGTCCTGTGGACCTGAGGTTCCTGCGCAGAGAAGCTCCTAGACCAGGGGAAGATTGATGACAAGGACCTACATCCAGAGCTGACAGAGAAAGCCTTCCCCTGGAGCTGGCAGCCTGAATTCGGACTTACAGCCTACTAGACTGTGAGAGAATAAATTTCTTTATTAAAGCCATCCACTTGTGGTATTTCTGTTATAGCAGCACCAGATGACTAAAACAACGGTGTACTACACCACTGGCTATACTTATGTATATTTTGAAATTTTGTTTATTTTGTAATTTTCTCTATATATGTGTGTATGTATACACGTATTATTAGAATTCAGCTCTCATGGTTGAATGGACACAGGAAATCCACAGAGGAAAGAAGGTGTGTACTGTCACAGGATAAGGAGAGCAACTAGGGTCATATAACAATGTCTGTATAAACTTTTGTATGAGAGACTAACTTGAATTGTAAACTTTCACTTAAAGCACAACAATAAAAAAAAAAATCAGCTCTCACACTGAATTTAAATGCCACATTACCATCATGTCATGTCATGCTGGATGAAGCAGGGGCACCAACGCCAAGGGCAGTCGGCAAGCAGATGGCTCACACTTATTTAGAATTCTTAAAGTCCTTCCTGGACAGTTTCAACCACCTATATTTCCCTCCTCTGGTAATTAAAAAGCTTTCAAGAGGTAAGAATTTTTTGCAAAGAAATGTTTTCAACCTATTTTACAAGGCTGATAAGGTCATTATTGACTTTTGCTACATTACTAGAAGAAAAAAAAACAACAACAGCTGCTGTCGAGTCCATTCCAACTCATGGCAACCCCATGTGTACGGAGTAGGGCTATGCTCCATACGGTTTTCAAGGCTGTGACCTTTTGAAAGCAGATCGCCAGACCTTTCTTCCAAGGCACCTGCGGTTAGACCTGAACTGCCAAACTTTCAATTAGCAGTCCAGCACTTAACTGATTTCACCACCTTGGGACTCCAACATTATTAAGAGAACCATATGTATACATATTTTCAATGACAACAAAAATATAATAAATTATGAAACTGTAAAATCTGAGAGTTGCAGAGAACTCAGAAGGGTCCTGCCCAGTGCTAAGGCCCCCATCAGAAACCCAGGTCTCCTCAGGCCAATCTTCCCAAAGCTACTCCTAGGAGGATGGCCAGACTGATGTGGACTGATATAAATACCACTCCACTCAGTACTCCCAGATTCTGATTTATGAGTCCCCAGGGAGCTGGGGTACAAGCTGGCTGTGAATAAACACTGCAGAAAAAAATCACCAGGGAGGAGTAGTGAAAAGGAAAGATTGTCAACTCTCATTCCCAGCCAAAATCCCAATTCAGCAGGGCTGGAGTGGGCAGGACCTGAATTTTTAATGCCCTTACCCTTGTAGACAGGTACACACACTCCTGATTCTGAGGCAGGAATCTCAGGCCTTGAGAACCTGTTTCAGACCAGTGGTCTCTAAAGTGGGATATATCATATAATCCCTTGAAATAAAGAAGAAAATACTGATCTGTATTTTTACCTAACAAAGACAAAAAATTAAGTTTTCCTAATAGTTAATACACCAGTCTCCTCCTGCAATGTCCTGAAGGAGGCACAGGAGTCTAAAGGGCTCCCCTCCATCATTGGAGGCCCAGCCCAGTGGATCAAGGAATGATAACCTGAGTTTTAAACTAGCCCTTACAAAGATTCCTCCAAAACACTGCAGATGTAGGAGAACATGAGTAACAGCAGCATCAGCCAACCAAAAGACAATGAAAAATCAACACCATCCTGAAAATATCTGAAATAAGAATCTGCATCCAGGAGGATTCTGATCATTGTTCCCACCATCCCTACAAAAACAGTAAGAAAGACAACCAGAAAAACGGTGCTCTGCCTTGAGGGACTCTGCCTCGGGGAGCAGAGGGCAGCCGCAAAGAACTGCTAACAGGCAATAAGAAAAGAAATACTGATACATGCTATAACATGAATGAACTTCAAAAACATTAGGTTAAGTAAAAGAAGCCACGCATTAAGAAGCCCTTAATTAAATGTCCAGAAAAGGCAAATCTATACAGACAGAAAGCAGACTGTGATCACTCAGGGTAGGAGTTATGAATGAGGATTAACTGTAAATGGTCATGAAGGATCTTATTGGGGTGATGAAAAAGTTCTAAATGTTCTAAACTAGAGTATGATGATGATTGGACAACTCAGTAAATCCATTAAAAATCACTGTATATTTAGTTACTTAAAGCTTCACACTACAAAATGTTTTTCAAATATAGAAGATTTAATACAACATAACAATAATAGTAACTTACCCTTATACAGCACATTTCCCATATGGTCTAATTTGATCTTCATAACAATCTAATAGGTACTTCCTCCACGTTGTGGAAGAAAGAATATGGGCTGTGGTAGGCAACGCAACTGGCCCACCTAGGCTCAACGGATCACTGTTGAAGCAGATGTCAACCAGAAGTCACCCGCTAGAGAAGTTTCTGTCCTTCCTCTTCACTGACCAACTGGGCAGCCAAGTCACTGACATGGCCTCTGTAAGCCCATGCTAGTGAAACACAGATCAAAAGGCAGGATACAGACAGAACACATACATCAGACAGACTGAGAGAACAGGAGCCCACCTGGGGAGTCAGGAGGAGGAAGGAAAGTACTCCTGGAGTGTACCTGAGCAAGTATGTCACTTTCAAAGAATCACAGGTTATTCAGTAGGTATGTGAAGGTCAGGTCTCAGGGCCTAGCATTTTCTTGAAGGTATCTAGCAGCTTCCTTCTATTTTTTAAACTTGTCCTCATGAGTGGAGTGCCCAAGTCACATGGTTGGATCCAAAGTCTGGCTCTGCTACTTACCAGGCACATAGCCTTGGACAACACATAAGTCATCACTCTATGTCAGTTTCCTCATCCACAAAATGGGAATGACTGCACCTACCTTTGAGGATTGTGAGAATAGTCAGCAAACTACAGCCTGCTGCCTGTTTTTGTAAATAAAGGTTAATTGGAAAACAGCCATACCCATTCATTACATACTGTCTATAGCTGCTTTGACACTACAAGGGCAAAGTGGAATAGTTGTGAGACAGACTGTATGGTCCACAAGGCCTTAAATATTCATCACCTGGAACCTGGTGGCGCAGTGGTTAAAGCACTCAGCTGCTAAGCGAAAAGTCAATAGTTCGAACCCGCCAGACGCTCCTTGGGAGAAAGATGTGGCAAAATGCTTCAGTAAAGATACAGCCTTGGAAACCTTATGGGGCAGTTCTACTCTGTCCTATAGGGTCGTTACGAGTTGGAACTGACTCAGTGGCAATGGGTTTGCTTCTGATTGGACCATTAGAAAAAGAAGTAACTGACTTAGAAAGATGCCTGGAACAAAATAAGTAGTCAAGAAATGTCAGCTATTATTTGAACCCAATTTCACTTCCAGAATGATAAACTTGAATATACGTCCAAAGATACAGGCACAAGTATTGACTATAATGGTGAAAAACAGGAGATAACAATAATGTCAATTTAACAAGAGGCTAATTACATAAATTATGATATATTCATACTATGGGATAATACATAGTCATTTAAAAAAATGAAAGAAATCTGTGTATATATAAAACCAACATATAAACCAACATGTAAACATTTCTAATATCTTTCAGTGACCCAAGATCCTTAAATGAAAAAGTATGGTAATATATGCAATATAATCTTTTTTTTTTTTTAAACTACGTGTATGAACAGAAAAGGCTATACACTACTATCAAAGTATTGAGGGAATTTCACTTTTTCGTATATGTAGTTCTGTACTGTTTAATTTTTTCTTTAAATGAGCTGGAGTTTTGTAATTTTTTTCATCTCCTAAAAATAATATCTAATTTCTTTCAGGTTGTATCCTAGAGCTACACTTTTCAGCCCTTATATCTTTACTCCTAAGGGACAAATAAGAGTATGGATAAATCTCAAATGCATTATGCTATGTGAAATAAACCAAACTCAATAAGACCACATACTGTATGATTCCTTTTATAGGACATTCTGGAAAAAGCAAAACTATAGGGACAGTGGTTGCCAGAGTCTGAGGGTGGGGAAGGATTGACTATAAATGGGATAGCACAAGGGAATTTTGGGAGTGATGGAGCTGCTCTGTACCTTATCGTGGTGGCAGTCACACATCTCTGCATTTGTCAAAACTCACTGAACTGTAGACCAAAAACTGAATTTTATTATGTATAAATTTTTAAATAAATTTAAATAAACACGTATTAAAAAAGCAAACAAAACCTCTGGGGATAAAATTTCTTTGAGCGACTGATCAGCACCCAAACGTGTATTAAACACAGGAAATGTTTTCCACCACTGTTCCGCGTTTGACTCTATCCTGGTGACGATGCCGCGGAGGGAAACAGGTGGCAGGGACTCTTAGAGCGTTAACACGATCTTCCTATTGAATATCTTCCTACAAATTTACAACTGTCCAGGGCACACGTTTATTGAGAGGTATGGTTTACATGGAAAAGCATTAGCGAACTGCAGGGGTAAGGGACAGCCGTGCAGACTCCTAACGAGCACAAGTTCAGGGCACAAGGGCGCACAGCCTTTGAGGACACAGCCTCCAGCCGGCGAGCCCAGAGTAAGGATTTTCTAGGACAATCACCAATCTGCCCGAAGTTTGTCAAGTACTGCAGTCTGCACTACAGTACCGGGTATCATTTCTGCTTCAATCACAATCAGTTAAAGAATCGTATCAGAAAATGACCAAGAAATACCACTGGGCAAGCGAGGCAGCAAAAATCCTCAGAGTACTCTCTACTACGAGAGACGAAAATTCAAGTCCTAGTCGCCCAGATAAGCACAAATGATACAGAGTTTGGAAACCCTGGTGGCGTAGTGGTTAACAGCTATGGCTCCTAACCAAAAGGTTGGCTGTTCGAATCCACCAGGCGCTCCCTGGAAACCCTATGGGGCAGTTCTACCCTGTCCTATAGGGTCGCTATGAGTCAGAATCAACTCGACGGCAACAGGTTTTATACAGCGTTTACTAAACCATCTTTATCTATATCGTTTCCACATAACACTAGAGCTGACATCGTACGAACGCCTTTCTCGGTTTAAAATGCCCTGCTTAAACCTCACTTCCAAATTATTCTTCCAGCCCTTTCCTCACATCCACTATGCGCTGCAAATAAAGTGTACGCATTGTATGCTGAAAACATACAATTCATCACGGCTGTGCGAAATAATCCTACCCACGTAACCATCGCGGCTCCTTCACAAACCCCAAAATTCCTCTCTTCAAAACTCTGCTGAACGGTTTCGCTTTCCGAGAATCTCCTCCTTCACTCAGAGGGAACACGCAACAAAAACTGGTTCAGGTTTTATCGTTTCACCTCCGTGCCAGACTACCACGCTGTCCGCTCCTTACTTCCCAACAATCACACGCAAAACACCAACGAATTCCATCCCTATCGCAGCTCTAGCACACGCGCGGGATCTGAGGACCCGGGGTCCTGAGTCGGGGGTCGAGAGTTCAGGGTTCAAGGATCAGGGGCTGGGGGTCTGGAGTATCAGTGTCGGCGTCTGGGAGACCGGGGATCCCGGGTCCCAGAATCCAGGGGCCGGAAAACCGGGGGTCAAGAGTCCCGGATGGTTTCGGGTGGCCCCACTGGAGAGGCCGAGACGCGGAGGGCCAAGTCCCGGCCGGCCCGCGAGGCTCCGAACCGTCATCGCCGCCGCCCTGCCGGGTCCCCGGCCCCCCAGGTGGCCACGGGACGGGGGCGGGGGCGGAGGCAGCAAATTCCTGACCTGTGTCCGCGGCGGCTCGGGGGTCCGCGGTGGCTCGGGGGTCCCGGGCGGGAACTGGGAGTTTCCTGCTTGACTCACTCGCGCAGGCCGGGAATGCGCCAGGAAGCGCCAGGCCTCCTCCCCTTCCTCCCGGGGCGGGGGCTCTCCCGGCTCGGCCTCTTCCTCCCGGTGCTCCTCCCTCCCACGCTCCGGTCGCGGCCCCACCCCTCAGGCCTGGCTCTCTCCCACCCCAGCTCTCCTGGCCCAACTCTTCCTGCAACCTCCTCCCTTGCTTTCCTGGATTCGCACATCTGGCCGGCGTCGGCGGGAAGGAGGGGTACGAGCGGCCCTGGCCGCGCTCCTTGCGGGCCACCGAAGCTGCTCTCCAGGGCAGAGAGCCCCAAGGGCCACCTGACAGCTTACTCAGCCTCAGCTCTGCGCGTGGGGGATGGGCTGGGCAGGCGTGGCGTCCGCTGCGGGCGGTGCCCAACTCTGGGCGCGCAAGAGAAGCGGGAGTCCGCACCCTACCCCCAGGAGTCCATGGAGTCCGGGCGGAGGTGGCATGAGCCGCAGAAGGCATTCGGGAAAACACCCAGGGCGTGCCCGTCCAGGCTCCACCACCAGGGAGGAGGCTCGCACACTTGCGCTCCGTAGACTTGAGGATAACGCCGTAAGGTACCGGGTACACGTAGACGCCTCCAGAGCCAGCTAGGAGAGAATGACCACGATGGCCCCCTGCGGTGATCACATCTATACAATCCTGTCTCCACTCTGAAACATGAGCAAACGTGTGCGCAGACCTGTGGGAATGGCAGAAGAAAACCTGACTTGACCTAGTCCCAAAAACGAAGACTTAAGTCGGTTAAGAAACGCATCACCTGAAACGATGAATGGAGCCGGCTTATCTCAGGCATGCTTAGGAGAAAATTTGTGCTAAACTCATCTCCCAACCCCTAAGCATAGTTCTCGTGGAGAACAAAAATGATGGGCCCAGATAGTTTACTCTGACCACTAGATTATGAAAACCACAAGAGGTTCATTTCCACCTTAGCTGTGCTTTTGATAATGCAAAAAGTTAAAGCAAATAGGTCCTGACCAGACTAAATTCTACCAATTGTCAAACTATTCAGAAACACCCTCTCTAGAAGCTCCTGGAAGTCCCTCACACTCCTGCAAATACTTTGAGCGACTTTATGGTTCTCAGCCCACACATTTTCAATGAGCGAATCGCTGCTTCTCTCCCATAACAAAGTCTAAAAGTTAATTTCCAAGTTTTTTTAAGTGTAGGTGAAGTTACAGAAGACAAATTCAGTAGCTAAAATATTGTAACCTGTAAACAATCACTAAAAAATAAAAAGAGGTACAGCTAAAAATCCAAAAGACTAAACAAAACACAGTACTAAAATATTCTCAAACCAAAAGAAGGTAGTAAAAAAGGAACAAAAACGAGATAGAGACAAAAACAAGCAACCTGTTAAGACTTACATCCAACCCTATTAATAATTAACATTAAACGTAACTGGACTACAAGACTCCAATTAAAAGACAGATCGTCAGCTTACCCTAGGATGATATAAATGCAAAAATAAGTAATATTCATGGTACCTACTAAGAAAATATCTAAAAGTCATACACAAAAAGAGAAGAAAACCAAAATGGCTCACTAAAATGAATCAACAAAACACAAAAGCACGTAGTATTAAAGCAAAAAGACAAAGAAGGCTTAAGACAAAGTGAATAACAAAATGGCAGATAATTAAGTGAATGTAAATGGACTAAATGCTCCAATCAAAAGAGAGTGGCAGAATGGATTAAAAAAACATGATTCAACTCTCTACTTTTTATAGAAGAGAAACCTTAGACCCAAGGACTCAAATAGGTTGAAAGTAAAAGAAATACTCCATGCAAATGATAAGCAAAAGAGAGTTGGGGTGGCAATCTTAATATCAGAAAAAGTAGACTTTAAGACAAAATCTGTTAGATAAAGATGGACATTATATAGTGATAAAAGGGTCAAATAATCAGAAAGATTTAACCATCATAAATATATATGCACCCCACATCAAATCACCTAAATGTATAAAGCAAACAATGATAGAATTGAAAGGAGAAATAGCACTACAATAATAGTTAGAGATTTCAATAAACCACTTTCAATATTGGATAGAACATCTAGAAAAAAAGATCAACAAGGAAACAGAACTTGAATGACATAAGCCAACTAGACTTTTTAGACATATATTGAACACTCCACCAAATGACAATACAGTATACATTTTACTTCAGTGCACGTGGATCATTCTCCAGGTTAGACTACATGTAGGGTCACAAAGCAAGTCTTGATAAATTTTAAAAGATTCAAATCATATGAAGTATTTTCTTTGACCACAGTAGAGTGAAACTAGAAATCAGTAACAGAAAAAGAAAAAAAAAAAAAAAGGAAAAAACACAAAAATGTGAAAATTAAATGGTACACCAATGGGTCAAGGAAGAAATCAAAAATGTCTTAGAGTCAGAAGCACAACATACCAAAACTTACAGGATGCAGAGAAGGCAGTAGTCAGAGGAAAACTTACAGCAACAAATGCCTACATGAAAAAAAAAAAAAAAGAAAGATCTCAAATCTTTCGACATAATTCGACAACTCCAGGAACTAGAAAGAAGAACAAACTAAGCTAAACCTACCAGAAGAAAGGAAATAACCAAGATCACAGCAGAAATAAATGAAATTGAAAATAGAAAAATCAATAAAACCAAAAGTTGGTTCTTTGAAAACATCAATAAAATTGGCAAACATTTCACTATAGTGACAAAGAGAAACGATGCCAATAACCAAAATAAAAAATTAAAGAGGTGACATTACAACTGACGTGATAGAAATAAAGAGAATTATGACAGAATATTATGAAAAAATGTACAGCAACAAACTGGATAACCTAGATGAAATGGACACATTCTTAGAAGCACACGACCTATCCAAACCGACTCAAGAGGAATTAGAAAGTCTCAACAGACCCATAACAAATAAAGAGATCAAATCAGTGATCAAAAACCTCCCAACAAGAAAGTCCATGACCAGATAACTTCACTGGGGAATTCACCAAACATTTAGAGAAGAAGTGGCCCAATACTGTTTCAACTATTCCAAAAGATAGTGAAGGAATACTTCATTCTATGAAGCAAACATAACCACGATGCCCAAACCAGACAAAGACATCACAAGAAAAGAAAACTACAGGCCAATAACTCTTATGAATATAGATGCAAAAATCCTCAACAAAATACTAGCGAACATGATCCAACAGCATATTGAAAGAGTCATGCACCATGACCAAGTGGAATTTATACCAGGAACACAAGAAAATCAATCAATGTAATACACTACATCAATAGAACTAAGGGAAAAAAACACATGATCATACCTATGGATGCAGAAAAAAACATTTGATAAAATCCAACACCATTTCTTAATCCCTAAAGAAGATTGGAATGGAAGGGAAATTCCTCAATATGATTTAAGGTGTATATGAAAAGCCAACAGCCAACATTATAATTAATGGAGAAAGATTGAGAGCTTTCCCCTTGAAATCAGGAACAAGACAAGGGTGCCACTTCTGTTCAATATTACGTTAGAAGTCCTAGCCAGAGAAATAAGATAAAAAGAAATACAAAGTATCCAGATTGGAAAAGAAGAAGTAAAATTATCTCTATTTGTGGATAATATGATCCTATATATAGAAAATCCCGAAGAGTCTGCAAGAAAACTTCTAGAGCTTATAGAGGAATTTAGCAAAGTTGCAGGGTACAGAGTCAACAAAGAAAAATCAGTTGGATTTCTACACACCAGCAATGAGAAATCTGAAAGCAAAATTAAGGAAACAATTCCATTTACAATAGCATCTAAGAGAATAAAATACCAAGGAATAAATTTAACCAGGGACTTTAAGGACTTATACAATGCAAACTATAAAGCATTGCTGAAAGAGATTTAAAAAGACTTAAATAAATGAAAAGATGTTCCATGTTCATAGATTAGAAGATTTAATGTAGTTAAGATGGCAATACTACCCAAAACGATCTATAGATTCAGAGCAATTCCAATCAAAATTCCGACAGCCTTCTTTACAGAAGTTGAAAAACCAATCCTTAACTTTATATGGAATGGCAAGAGACCCGAATACCTAAAGCAACGTTGAAAGAAGAGAACAAAGTAGGAGGACTGTCACTTCCTGATCTTAAAACATATTATACACCTACAGTAATCAACACAGCCTGGTACCGGTATAACAATAGACACATAGACCAATGGAATACAATTGAGAGTCCAGAAATAAACCCGCATGTCTCTGGTTTCTGATAAGTGTGCTAAGTCTTTTCAATAGAGAAAGAAGAGTTTCTTCAATAAAAGGTGTTGGGAAAATTGGATTTCCACATGCACAAAAATGAAGGAGGATATATGCCTCAAACCATACACAAAAAGAAATTCAAAATGGAAGAAGGACCAAAATGTGAAAACTAAAACCGTAAAATTCCTAGAAGAAAATGCAGGGGCAATGCTGTTGGGCCTAGCTTTTAACAGTGAACTATCTGACATAATAACAAAAGCAAGAACAGCAAAAAATTAATAAATAAATGGGACCTCATAAAAATTAGAAACTTTTGTTCATTAAAAGACTATCAAAAAAGTGAAAAGGAACCTACCAATTGGGAGAATATATTTGGAAACCATATATCTGAAAAGAATATGATAACCAAAATATATATGTAATTTGGACAAGTAAACAACAAAAAGACAGCCCAACCAAAAAATGGGCAAAGAACTTGGTTGACATTTCACCAAAGAGGATATTTAAATGGCCCCCAAACACATGAAAGATGCTCAATGTCTTTAGCTGTCAGAGAGAAGCAAATCAAAACCATAATGAGATACCATTTTACTCCTACTAGAATGGCTAGGATTTTTAAAAAAAGGAAAATAACAAATGTTGGCAAGGATGTTGGAACTCATCCATTGCTAGCGAGGAAGTAAAACGGTACAGTTGTAGTGGAAAATACTCTGGCAGTTCCTCAAAAAACTAAAAATAGAACTACCATATGACCCAACGATTCTACTGCTAGTAAAAAGTTGAATTGACAAATATTCTGTGATAAATATTTTTCCAAAAGAAAAAGAGCAGCTGCTGAGGCTGCTCATGTACAACCAAACACCTCATGGGATTTGGTTTCTTGCTTTGAAGGTTTAGGGTCATGTTTTCATGGAACCTCCCAGTTAATTGGCCTAATAATCATGTTTAGTGCTTCTCTGTTCTACCTCCTAGTTTGTTTTGTAATGCCTGGGGTCTTAAAAGCTTGCAGGCAGCCATCCAAGGAACAACAATTGTTCTCTATTCACCTGGATCCACAAAGGAAGAAGGAGAGTCAGAATAGAAGGAGGAAGTGGAATGCATGACTGATTGCCTCCATGAACATCTACCTCCTTTTCTATGAGACCATAGAACTGAATGGTGCCAGTTACCATTACTAAACGTTTTGATCAAAAGGGGAAAAATACAGAACAGAATTTCAAATTCTTATGGAATCCAGACTTTCTAGAGCCATTGAGGCTGGATGAACCCCTGAAAGTATTGCCTTGAGTAATCTTTAAACTTGAAACCAAAAATATCCCCTGAAGTCTTCTTTAACCAAACAACAGCTTAGCTTAATTAGTAAGGAATGTCTACCTGAGCATTTTGCTCTTTTAAAGAGCTATCTGTATGGGACCAAATTGACAACAGCAACTCGGAAGAGTAGATAGGAAGTTAGGGGCTTATTAAGGAGAAAATTCAGAAAAGGAGGGTTAGAATGGTTGCACAACTTCAGGAATGTAATCAATGTCACTGAATTGTACCTGTAGAAATGTTGAACTGGTGTATATTTTGTAAATTTTCAACAATTTTAAAAAATTCAAAATGCATGAAAGAGCTAAATGTACAAACT
Organism: Trichechus manatus latirostris; assembly: GCF_000243295.1. Classification (NCBI taxonomy): domain Eukaryota; kingdom Metazoa; phylum Chordata; class Mammalia; order Sirenia; family Trichechidae; genus Trichechus; species Trichechus manatus. Next base: position 128,061 of record NW_004443955.1, on the reverse strand, counting down.
GAAAGCATAAAATTCTTAGAAGAAAATATAGAGGCATGGATGCAGAGCCTTGCTTTAAACAATGAATTATCAGATATAATAACAAAAGCAGGAGCAGAAAAAGATCAATGGGACCTCATAAAAATTAAGTACTTTTGTTCATCAATGGACTTTCTCAAAAAAATGAAAAGATAACCTACAGATTGGGAGAAAATTTTGGGGAGCCATGCAGTGGTTAAGATCTCTGCTGACCAAAAGATCAGCAGTTTGAATCCACCAGCTGCTCCTTGGAAACCTTATGGGGCAGCTCTACTCTGTCATATGGGGTGGCTATGAGTGGGAATTGACTTGACAGCAACAGGTTTGTTTGTTTTTTTGTTTATATATTCTATAAGGGCCTATTATTCAAAATATATTAAAAATTGGTTAATTGATTTTCGACAAGGGTGCTAAGTCCATTCATTTGGAAATAATATTCTGTTTAATAAATGGTGCTGGATTTGCACATGCAAAAGAATGAAGCAGAATCCATACCTTACACCATATACAAAAACCACTTCAAAATGGATCAAGTCACTAAATAGGAGAACTAAAACCATAGAACTCTTAGAAGAAAACATAAGGGTATTGCTACGGGACCAAGTTTTAAAGAATGGATTCTTAGATATGACAAAAAGCACAAGCAGCAAAGATAAAATAGATAAATGGGACTGCATAAAATTTAAAAACTTTTGTTCATCAAAGCACTTTAACCACAAAGCGTAGTGATAACCTACAGATTGGGAGAAATTTTGTGGGAACCATATATTGAATAAGGGTTTAATATCCAGAATATATAAAGAACTCCTACACCTTAACAACAAAAAGACAAACAACATTATCAAAAAATGGGCAAAATACTTAAATAGACATTTCACCAAGGAGGATATACAAATGGCCAACAGGAACATGAAAAGATGCTTAACTTCCTTAGCCATTAAAACTAAAAAAAACCAAACCCATCCCATTGCCGCCTAGTCTATTCCAACTCATAGCTACCGTATAGGACAGAGTAGAACTGCCCCACAGGGTTTCCAAGGAGCGGCTGGTTGATTAGAGCTGCCGACCTTTTGGTTAGCAGCTGATGGCTCAACCACTGTGCCACCAGGGTTCCTCCTTAGCCATTAGGAAGATGCAAATCAAAACTACAATGACATACCACCTCACTCCCACAAGAATGGTGATCAGGGGTAGATTAACCAGTAAGCAAGGTACACACCGGCTTACATTAATTAAGTAAGATATGCACGGGCTTACTTGTGTTTACTTATGAAATTGTAGTGAAATTCACCTGTGAAATTGTTCACTACAGATTAGTAAGTAAGCACAAGTAAGCTTGTGTGTACCTTGCTTATTGGGTGATCGGACCCTGATGGTTATGCTTTAAAAAATGGAAAATAACAGGTGTTGGCAAGCATGTAGAGAAACTGGAACCCTCATCCATTGCTAGTGGGAATGTAAGATGGTACAGCCACTGTAGAAAACAGTTTGGTGATTCCTCAAAAAGTTGTATATAGAACTACCAAATGCCCCAGCAATCCCTGTCCTAGGTATACACCCAAAAGAATTGAAAGCAGGAACGTACACAGAAACCTGTACACCGATGTTCACTGCAGAACTTTTCACAATAGCCAAAACGTGGAAACAATGTAAATATCCATCAAAAGATGAATAAACCACCAAAATTAGGTGTATACATACAATGGACTATTACTCAGCCATAAAGAGAAATGAAGTCCTGATGCATGCCACAAAATGAATGAACCCTGAAACCTTATGCTGAGTGAAATAAATCAGTCACAAAAGTACAAATACATATGATCCCACTTACATGAAATAGGCAATTATACAGAAATCAAAGTTTATTAGTGGTTACCAAGGGTGGGAGGGAAGAGGACAGGGGGAAGTTATTGCACAGAGAAGCCCTATTTTTTGTTAATGGTGATGGGATAATTTGGAAAAGATAGTGACGATTATTGCAAAACATGAAGAATGTAATCAATGTCACTGAATTATATGTGTAAAAATTGTTGAATTGGCAAATGGTTTCTTACGTATATTTTTGTTGTTGTTGTTGTTAGGTGCCTTCCAATTCATAGAGACCCTATGTACAACAGAGTGAAACGCTGCCCAGTCCTGCACCATCCTCACAATCGTTGCTATGCTTGAGCCCCTTGTCACAGCCACTGTGCCAGTCCATCTCATTGAGGGTCCTCCTCTCCTTTGCTGACCCTCTGCTTTACCAAGCGTAATGTCCTTCTCCAGGGACTGGTCCCTCCTGATCACGTCCAAAGTACGTGAGACAAAGTCTCACCATCCTCGTTTCTAAGGAGCATTCTGGCTGTACTTCCTCCAAGAGATTTGTTCATTCTTCTGGCAGTCCATGGTATATTCAGTGTTCTTCACCAACACCATAATTCAGAGGCATAAGTTCTTCTTCAGAGTTATTCATTGTCCAGCCTTTGCATGCATATGAGGTGATTGAAAATACTGTGGCTTGGGTCAGGTGCATCTTAGTCCTCAAAGTGACATCTTTGCTTTTTAGTCCTTTAAAGAGGTCTTCTGCAGCAGATTTGCCCAATGCAATCCATCGTTTGATTTCCTGACTGCTGCGTCCATGGGCGTTAATTGTGGATCCAAGTAAAATAAAATCCTCAACAACCTCAACATTTTCTCCGTTTATCATGGTGTTGCTTATTGGTCCAGTTGTGAGGATTTTTTTTTCTTTACCATGAGGTGCAATCCATACTGAAGGCTGAAGTGTTTGATCTTCATCAGTAAGCGCTTCAACCCCTCTCTTCACCTTCAGCAAGAAAGGTTGTCTCATCTGTATATCACAGGTTGTTAATGAGACTTTCTCCAATTCTGATGCCAAGTTCTTCTTCATATAGTCCAGCTTCTCAGATTATTTGCTCAGCATACAGATTGAATAAGTATGGTGAAAGGATGCAATCCTGATGCACACCTTTCCTGACTTTAAACCACACAGTATCCCCTTGTTCTGTTCGAATGACTGCTTCTTGGTCTATGTACAGGTTCCTCATGAGCACAATTAAGTGTTCTGGAATTCCCATTCTTTGCAATGCTATCCATAATTTGTTATGATCCACACAGTCGAATGCCTTTGCATAGTCAGTAAAACACAGGTAAACATCTTTCTGATATTCTCTGCTTTCAACCATGACCCATCTGACATCAGCAATGATATCCTTTGTTCCATGTGCTTTTCTGAATCAGGCTTGAATTTCTGGCAGTTCCCTGTCAATGTACTGCTGCAACCACTTTTGAATGACCTTCAGCAAAATTTTACTTGTGTGTGATACTAATGATATTGTTTGATAATTTCCACATTCTGTTGGATCACCTTTCTTTGGAATAGGCACAAATATGGATCTCTTTCAGTCGGCTGGCCAGGTAGCTGTCTTCCAAATTTTTTGGCATAGACGAGTGAGCCTCTCCAGGACAGCATCCGTTTGTTGAAACATCTCAAATAGTATTCCGTCAATTTTTGGAGCCTTGTTTTTCTCCAATGCCTTCAGTGCGGCTTGGGCTTTTTCCTTCAGTACCATTGGTTCTTAATCATATGCTACCTCCTGAAATGGTTGAACGTTGACCAATTCTTTTCCTACAGTGATGCTTCCTGCATCGTTCAATATTTTCCCCATAGAATCCTTCCATATTGCAACTCAAAGCTCAAATTTTTTTCTTCAACTCTTTCAGCTTAAGAAATGCAAAGTGTGTTCTTTCCTTTTGGTTTTCTAATTCCAGGTCTTTGCACATTTCATTATAATACTTTACATTGTCTTCTTGAGCCACCCTTTGAAATTTTCTGTTCAGCTCTTTGACTTCATCATTTCTTCCATTTGATTTAGCTACTCTACATTGAAGAGCAAGTTTCATAGTCTCTTCTGACACCTGTTTTGATATTTTCTTTCTTTCTTGTCTTTTTAATGACCTTTTGCTTTCTTCTTGTATGATGTCCTTGATGTCTTCTGACTACTCATCCGGCCTTCAGTCATCAGTGTTCAATGCATCAAATCTATTCTTCAGATGGTGTCCAAATTCAGGTGGGATATATTCAAGGTCATACTTTGGCTCTCCTGGACTTGCTCTAATTTTCTTCAGGTTCAATTTGAACTTGCATACGAGTAATTGATAGTCTGTTCCACAATCGGCGCCTGGCCTTGTTCTGACTGATGATATTGAATTTCTCCATCATCTCTTTCCACAGATGTAGTCGATTTGATTCCTGTGTTTTCCATCCAGTGAGGTCCACGTGTATAGTCACCATTTATGTTGTTGAAAAAAAGTATTTGCAATGAATTAAGTCATTGGTCTTGCAAAATTCTATCATGTGGTCTCTGGCGTCATTTATATCACCAAGGCCATATTTCCCAACTACTAATTCTTTTTCTTTTTCTTTGTTTCCAACTTTTGCATTCCAATTTTCAGTAATTATCAATGTATCTTGATTGCATGTTTGATCAATTTCAGACTGCAGAAGTTGGTAAAAATCTTCAACTTCCTCATCTTTGGCATTAGTGGTTGGTGAGTAAATTTGAGTAATAGTCGTATTAACTGGTCTTCCTTGTAGGCGTATAGATATTATCCTTTCACTGACAGCATTGTACTTCAGGATGGATCTTGAAATGTTCTTTTTGACCATGATCGCGATGCCATCCCTCTTCAATTTGTCATTCCTGGCATAGTAGATCATATGATTGATTCAAAATGGCCAATACCAGTCCATTTCAGCTCACCAAATGCCTAGAATATCAATCTTTTTGTGGTCCATTTCATTTCTGATGACTACCAATTTTTTTAGATTCATGCTTCATGCATTCCATGTTCCGATTGTTAATGTATGTTTGCACTGTTTCTTCTCATTTTGCGACGTGCCACCTCAGCAAATGAAGGTCCTGAAAGCTTGACTCCACCCACATCAAGATTGACTCTACTTTGAGGATGTAGCTCTTTCCCAGTCGTCTTTTGAGTGCCTTCCAACCTGAGGTGCTCATCGTCCGGCACTATATCAGACAATGTTACACTGCTATTCATAAGGTTTTCACTGGCTAATTCTTTTCAGAAATAGACTGCCAGGTCTTTCTTCCCTGTCTGTCTTATTCTGGAAGCTTGGCTGAAACCTGTCCACCATGGCTGACCCTGCTGTTATTTGAAATACTGGTGGCATAGCTTCCAGCATCACATCAACATGCAAGCCACCATAGTACTACCAACTGACAGTTTAGGATGCTAAAAGTCCGAATTCAGGGCACCAGCTCTGGGGAAGGCTTTCTCTGTCGGTTCTGGGAGAAGGTCTTTGTCATCAGTCTTCCCCTGGTCAGGAGCTTCTCAGCGCAGGGACCCCGTGTGCAAAGGATCCACTCCCGGAGCTTCTGTCTTGGTGGTATAAGGCCCTTATATATGTATATTTTTACAACAATAAAAGAAGAGGATAAATTATTTCTCAGTATTTGAAAAAGGGTTGAAACTCTAAGAAGTCCCTTAACAACCTCCTTAAAATTTCCAAAACAGACATCATGATTTTTTTTCTGAAGCTCCTTCCCCAGTATAATTGAGATTGCTGACCCCTCCATTTTTCTTTCTAAGAGGGAAAATGGCCACATAGCTAGAGACTAAATTCTCAGTCTCCTTGCTGCTACTTGTGGCTCCACTTTCACTCTTCCTCCTTCATGGGCTGGAAGGTGAACAGAGTGCTGGTCAGTCAGCTTTGACCATGCAAAAAAGGGCAACACCATAGGCAATGGCAGAAAATAAGTCAGAAGGCGTGCGCACTCCTTGACACCACCTGGAGCACTCACCTTGAACCACCCGCTGACCTCTGCATTATAGCGAGAAAGAGAAAGAACTTCTATCTTCTTCATGAAAATGTGTTGGTCTTTTTGTTACAGAAGTTGAACCTATGATCTAATTCAATGGTCTTCAAATATTTTGCTTCCTAAATGAAATTTTTAGAAATCTGCATCACCCATTTGTTGTTAAGGTGACATGCAATTTTTCTTTTTAATAAAATTTTAAACCTTTACGAAAGGTATAATTTCTGGTCTGTTGTTTTATCGAATGCTTGGATATATCTCCATTAAATTGATGAAAGTATATAGTACTTATGCAATTTATAGTAAACGTTCACATTTAATGTAATTGACAAAACCAGTCTTCATTGTCAAACCAATTCGCCAAGTCAGACTACCTCTCACCAGAAAAAGTCTGACTTCTTTCTGCATTTTTATTGAAGTATTTAGCTTCAGCCCCAGGCCAACCAGTCACATTTGAATCCTATTTCTAAGACTGATATACAGATGTTCTTAACTTATCATGCACATATAATCTGCAGAGAGTCTTCATTTACGCCAAGGATACACGAACTCCACTTTCAAAGCCACTGCTTTCAGTAGCACACACCTATTGCTGTTGTTGCTGTTAGGTGCCGTCGAGTTGGCTCTGACTCACAGCAACCCTATACCCTACGTACAACAGAACAAAACACTGTCCAGTCCTGCACCATCCTCACAATCGTTGCTATGCTTGAGCCCATTGTTGCAACCTCTGCATCAATCCATCTTGTTGAGGGTCTTCCTCTTTTTCGCTGACCCTCTACTTTACCAAACATGATGTCCTTCTCCAGGGACTGGTCCCTCCTGACGTCCAAAGAATGTGAGATGAAGTCTCACCATCCTCGCTTCTAAGGAGCATTCTGGCTGTACTTCCTCCAAGATAGATTTGTTCATTTTTCTGGCAGTCCGTGGTATATTCAATATTCTTCACCAACACCATAATTCAAAGGCATCAATTTTTCTTCGGTCTTCCACATTAATTGTCCAGCTTTCGCATGCACACTTAGTCTTAGCCATATCAGTGGCTCCAGCCTCCCATCACCAGGTGCTCCTCCTAGATTGCCCTCTTTCAACCCCAACATCCAATCCATCAGCATGATACAGGCCCTCCTACCTCTCCAACCCAGTGTCCTACCACACACCTCCTTCTCTATACTCTAGACATTCTAGTCTGCCTTGGACACATCAGGATTGTTCCTCCATTCCCCATGCCTGCCATGCTCTCTCCAACATTTTTACATGTCTGAAATAACATGATATTCAAATGTAACCCTCTCAAGAAGGTTATTCCTCATCACATTATCTAAGAAAAAACACTCCCAAGTTGGAGTTATACTTTATACTTCACCTCAGGATAAATTCTAGATGGATCAAATATTTAAACATAGAAAAATGAAACCTCAAAATTACTATAGGAAATAATTGAAAGCTAAAAAAAATAATCTTGGAGTGGGGAGGGCCTTTCTTAAATTGTTTTAGCTTTTTTTAAAAAATGAAATGTACTGGATGCTCTCAAAGTTCTCATCTAGTTCTTAAATTATTACGATAATATTTTGGAATGAAAAGAAAAAAAATCTTGTGTAGAAAGATAAAGAAGTGCATGTTCATAGATTTAACCAGATTGTGGCTTATTTATTGCTCCCATATCTGGGAGGCCTGTTTCTAGGGTAATTTGTTTACTTTAAACAGAAAGCTCCTATTTCTGGTATTGACAGGCTAGGTTTTTCAGAACACATTTTCCATTGAAAACAAGTAAAAGTGCTGGTTGAAATATGTTTTAAGAATCTTAAAAGTTTAATGACAGCTGAAAAAAAAGTAAGGAATTATTATGCCAATAGCTAAGAGAAAGCAAGTACCTTGATAGAGGAAAAGGAATGAAGTAGCAGTTTTTGCTCTTAAGATATTTGCCAATGAGGTGCAATAAAGCTTTGGGCAAGAGTAAAAATGGAGGCCCATATATCCAGATGTCTATTTTTCAAAGATAAGAAAGTTAACAAACTTCTAAAGTTAACAAGTTAACAAACTATTAAAGTATGTTTTATCCTTTTATCTTGACAATTATATATTCATTAACAACAAAACTGAAAGTGAGCAAAATATCAAAGACCGACTTTAATTATTTTTACTACATACTGGGAGTTCTGTTGATTGGCAAGCAATGCTGAGATAAGTTATAAAATAAATCCATAAATACTTTATATATTCATATCTTTACCCCTTTCAATTTTTTTTGGTTCATTTTAGCAACTTGCTTATGTTGTTATAATAAAGATTTTTTTTTTTACATAATTTGCTTTCTGTTGACATTAATGTTAATCTTTCTTGATTTACTGTAATTTTCAGTCTTAAAAAGATCAACTAGTGAGAAGGGACAGTGTTGACATGTCGTGGGATTGTTAACCAAAAGTGGTGCAATAAGGAACTCTGAAAATTATCTCTCCAAAAAAGAAAATTGGCAAAAACAGTCAGAATCAACCTTTTCCAGAACTGTGGAAATTGACCAGACTGGAAGCAATCCAGGGAACATTAGTCAATAAAAGTAGTTGAATCTTTGTAAGATCAGAAAGCTTCGTGTTATTTTAATGTGCCCTAGTCCCATCTCCCACTCTCCAGCTATGCAGTAGCCTTGAAAAATAATAGCCCACATTCTTGGTGCAGTCTGGCAGCTGCTGGTATGAATACAACAGAGCTGGAGCTCTTTCAAAGCTTCATTTTCAAGGACTGTTATTATTTGAAGTGGCTGGTGGTTCCCTGTTATTATTTGAAAGGCTGTTTGTATCTGACATGACAGGGAGCTACCCAGTGAGTAAAGCCTTTCCCCATGGGACATTTGTCAAATGGAAAACCAGTTGCTATCCAGTCTATTCCAATGCATACTAATTACAGGTAAATGTTTAAATTTCACAGCTGCCTGTGGCAGTGGATAACAGTTGGAGCACACAGGAGACTATCCAAAAAGCTTAAAAAAAAAAAAAGTTGGGGAATGAGATGTCCATAAACCCAAAAACCAAACCCATTGCCATCAAGTTGAATTCCAACTCATAGCGACCCTATAGGACAAAGTAGAACTGCCCCTTGTGTTTCCAAGGTTGTAAATCTCTGCAGAAGCAGACTGCTGCCTCTTTCTCCTGCAGAATGGCAGGCGAGTTCAAACTGCCGCCATTTTGGTTAGCCGGTGAGCACTTAACCACTGCACCACCAGGGCTCCTGAGATGGCCATAGCGGATTTGAAAAGTCATACCATATTTCTAGGAATCTAGAAGGATATGCATAGGTGCAGGGCTTTAAGGAAGGTCTTAATACTCAAGAAAGTTCTGGGAAAGTCCCTTGTGTCTTTGATTTTGTCCTTTTGGACCATGAATGTGACACCATTCCTCTTCAATTTGTCATTCCTGGCATAGTAGACCACATGACTGTCTGATTCAGAATGGCCAATACCAGTCCATTTCAGCTCACTAATGCCTAAGATAATGTTTATGTGTTCCATTTCATTTTTTGATGACTTTCAATTTTCCTAGATTCATACATCATACCTTCCACATTCCGATTATTAATGGATATTTGCAGTCATTTCTTTTCATTCTGAGTTGTGCCGCATCAGCAAATGAAGGTCCTGAAAGCTTGACTCTATCCACATCATTAAGGTCGACTCAAATTGAATCAAACCAACTACATCTGTGGAAAGAGACAACGGAAAACTTGAAATCATCATTCAGAACAAGGTCAGGGGCTGATTGCAGAACAGAAAAGACCGTCAATTGCTCATATGCAACTTGAGATTGAAGTTGAAGAAAATAAGAAGTCCACTAGAGCCAAAGTATGACCTTTAGTATATCCCACCTGAATTTAGAGGTCATCTCAAGAATAGATTTGATGCATTGAACACTAAGGACCAGACGAGTTGTGGAATGACATCAAAGACATCATACATGAAGAAAGCAAGAGGTCATTAAAAAGACAGGAAAGAAAAGACCAAAACTGATGTTAGAAGAGACTCTGAAAGCTGCTCTTGAACATAGAGTAGCTATAGCGAAAGGAAGAAATGATGAAGTAAAAGAGCTGAACAGAGGATTTCAAAGGGCAGCTTGAGAAGACAAAGTATTATAATGAAACGTACAAAGACCTGAAGATAGAAAACCAAAAGTGAAGAACATGCTTGCTTGGCTATTTCTCCAACTGAAAGGATGAAGAAAAAAATTCAAGGTTTGAGTTGTATTATTGAAGGATTCTATGGGGGAAAATATTAAACGACGCAGGAAGCATCAAAAGAAGATGGAACACACGGTCACTGTACCAAAAAGAATTGGTCAACATGCAACCACTTCAGGAGGTAACACATGATCAAGAACCTATGGTACTGAAGGAAGAGGTCAAAGCTGCACTGAAGGCATTGGAGAAAAACAAGGCTCCAAAAATTGACGGAATACCATTTGAGACGTTTCAACAAATGGATGCAGACCGGGAGATGCTCACTTATCTATGCCAAGAAATTTGGAAGACAGTTACATGGCCAACCGAGTGAAAGAGATCCATATTTGTGCCCATTCCAAAGAAAGGTGATCCAACAGAATGTGGAAATTATCAAACAGTATCATTAGTATCACACACGAGTAAAATTTTGCTGAAGGTCACTCAAAAGTGGTTGCAGCAGTACATTGACAGGGAACTGCCAGAAATTCAAGCCTGATTTAGAAGAGGGCATGGAACAAAAGATATCATTGCTGATGTCAGATGGGTCATGGTTGAAAGCAGAGAATATCAGAAAGGTGTTTACCTGTATTTTATTGACTATGCAAAGGCATTCAACTGTGTGGATCGTAACAAATTATGAATAGCATTGCAAAGAATGGGAAATCCAGAACACTTAACTGCTTATGAGGAACCTGTACATAGACCAAGAGGCAGTCGTTTGAAAAGAACAAGCAGATACTGCGTGGTTTAAAGTCAAGAAAGGTGTGCGTCAGGGTTGTATCCTTTCATGATACTTTTTTAATTTGTATGCTGAGCAAATAGTTCAAGAAGCTGGACAATACAAAGAACCCGACATCAGGATTGAAGGAAGAGTCATTAACAATCTGCGATATGCAGATGACAAACCTTCCTTTCTGAAAGTGAAAAGGACTTGAAGCACTTACTGACGAAGATCAAAGACCACAGCCTTCAGTATGGATTATGCCTCAACATAAAGAAAACAAAAATCCTCACACCTGGACTGTGATGGTCAAGGCTGTGTGTCAACTTGGCTGGGCCATGATTCTCAGTGGTTTGGCAATCATATGATGTTGTGATCACCTCCATGATTGGATCTGCTGTGAGTAGCCAGTCAGTTGAAAGGGAGTTTCCTTGGGCACGTGGCTTACATCAAACATAAGTGGGCATTCTGGCAAGGCTCGTGGGTTTTTTGCTCATGCCGGATCCTGCAGCTGTCTCCTGTTCATCTGACCTCCTGTTCTTGGGACCTGTGCTAGCAGCTTACCTGTGGTCTTGTCTGTTATCTTTGCTGCCTGTGAGCAAGAGCCCTGCTCTTTGACCTGCCAATTTTGGGTTCACCAGCCCTGTGGCTACGTGAATCAGAAGAAGCTTCTACCCTGACCCACAAACTTGGGACGTTCCAGCCTCTACAATGGCATGAACCATTTCCTTGATATAAACTGCTCTCTCTATACATTTATACGCTTTACTTGTTTTTCTTCTCTAGAGGACCCAGCCTAAGACATTTGGTACCGAGAGTTGTTCTAGAGAAACAAAATTGTAAGGATGAGTTTTCTAAATTGGTTCTCAAGTGTGGTTAGTTTTAAAGATGTTGACAACTCTGCTTCCAGCAGTAAAGAGGGCACATAGTGTGAGGTGGCAAGACAAATAGGCAAAATATCATCACCAATAAATCAGGTATTGGATAAAGGCAAGGCTCTGGGTGATTGCATGTGTGATACCTTTCTACAATTTGTCGTAATGAGAAGTATAAGGAAGCTGGTTGCTTGGTCCTATTTTTGCTAGACAAACTGGTGAAAGAAAGAGAGAAGCTCTGGGCTTCAGAGTCAAAGCTCAAGTGTCGCATAAACGACCTCAAAGTTTCCACTTGTACTTTGAAAGAAAGTGTTATTTCTTGTAGTAAGAGTTGATATTGCCAAAAACCAAACCCAGAATCTTATTGTAAGAGTGGTTGAATTACAATGCCAATTCAGTTGCCAACCTTGAGAGGTGTCTGAAGTTAAAGTGAGGGCGTTGATTGGGAGGAAACGGGATCCTGACACTTGGGATGGGGAGATATGGGCAGTAATCAGGAAGCTGGGGACACTGAGCCTCTAAATTCCGTTGAATCACTTCTGCCAACAGGACCAGCCCTCTCACTCCTATTTGAAGACATTACTGCAGGTTTTTCTGCTAAGTCACCCTCCCCAGTAAAACCATTAGCCCCTCCACTCCCATCTAATAAGATTGATCCAGGTGCATCTAAAGAGCCCTTGTCTTGAGTCATTGCCTAGGGCATCTCCTGAGGCGGATGCTTTACAAGACAATGCTGAATGTTCTCAAAACACTTCCCCGCTACCTATTTTGGCTTCTAGACCTAAGTTCCAGCAAGCCTCAAAAGGTGAAGTATAAAGTGTGACCCAGGAGGAGGTATGCTACACTCTAAAAGAACTGCTTGCCTTTTCTAATATGTACAAACAGAAACCTGGGGAATATGTGTGGGAATGGCTATTAAGGGTGTGGGATACTGGTGTGAGGAATGTAAAGATGGATCAGTTTGAGTTTATTGATATGGGTCCACTGAGCACAGACTGTTCCTTCAGTGTTTCAGCTAGAGAAGTTAGGAAAGGATCTAATAGCTTATTTGGCTGGGTTGCTGAAGCATGGATTATGTGGTGGCCAACACTAAATCAAGTTGAAGTACCAGACCTGCCTTGGTATACTGTAGAAGAATGTATCCAAAGGCTTAGGGAAATTGGCATGCTAGAGTGGATTAGGCCCACAGACCCACACATGGAGTGCCCGGAGGACACACCCTTTACCACAACTGTGAGGAATAAATTTGTGAAGGGAGCCCCAGCATCCTTGAAGACTGCTGTGATTGCTATTTTATGTAAGTCAGATTTGACAGTGGGAACTGCCCTAACTGAACTAAGACACCTAACTACAATGGGGATGATTGGAGCCCATGCTAATAGGGGCCAAGTAGCAGCACTCAATCGACAAAGGCAATGTGGGTGTGATTACCATAATGGACAGTGGAGTCCAAGCAGTAATCACAATAGTCTGACTCATACGGACTTTCAGCATTGGCTACTTAGTCATGGTTTCCCTCGGAGTGAAACAGATAGAAAATCTACTATTTACTTGATTTGTACAAGCAGATGAATTCCAGGTCAAGTGAACAGCAGTCTAACTTGAATCACCAGAAGAGAGAGTCACAGCCCTTCAATCAATTCCCAGACCTGCGTGAGTTTAAAGACATGCAACCCCTTGAATGAACGAGTGGTCGGGTCCCCTTGAGGAAGGACTCCAATACACTGCCAAAAATGTATGCTGTTAATCTTTCTCCCAGCCGTACCCAAATGGATCTATGGCCTTTTACGAGGGTGACTGTTCACTGGGGAAAAGGAAATAATCAGACTTTTCGGGGATTACTGGATACTGGCTCTGAACTGACACTAATTCCAGGAGACCCAAAATCTCACTGTGGCCCACCAGTCAGAGGGGGTGCATACGGAGGTCAGGTTGTTAATGGAGTCTTAGCTCATGTCAGTCTCACAGTAGGATCAGTGGGTCCCCGAACCCATCCTGTAGTGATTTTCCCAGTTCCAGAATACATAATTATAAGAGATATACTCAGCAACTGGCAGAACCCGTACATCGGATCCCTAACAAATGGAGTATTGGCTATTATGATAGGAAAAGCCAAATGGAAGCCGTTAGAACTGTCCTTACCCAGGAAAATAGTAAACCAAAAGCAATTCCGCATTCCTGGAGGGATTGCAGAGATTAATACCATCATCGAGGACTTGAAGAATGCAGGGGTGGTGAATCCCACCACATCCTCTTTCAATAAACCTAATGCTGCAAGGTGGTCAAGATCGTGTCCACGGGCAAAGGGGCCATAATGCTCAGCTCTGAGGACTATTTGGAACTAAAGGGGTTGTTTTTTAAAAAAAGTAAGTAGTAAATATCATTAGTGCTAGAGACATGGCAAGCGGTTTACAATCAAATTGTGGAAACACAGAATGTTAAGCATTAATTTTATTTAAGAAATAACTGGTTAGTTCACAAAAATTGCTCAGAAATGTCAAACAATAGTATGTACCAATAGTTGGCCCTATGTGAAGTTAGCGTTCTGTGTTTACTGATACTGGTTAAAGCTATTTTCCATTTTGGAACTTTCCAGGTACATAAAAATATAAACAATTTTCAGGTAACTGAATATAAAATAATCTTTAGGGAAGATGACGTGTAAAGCTCTACATAAAAAATTTCTGTACAACAGCAAAAGAATAAAACCATTTAAAGTGTTTTAATGTAATTTATTTTTATTATCAACAATTACATTTTCAAAAGATGATATAATTCACATTCAAAGATATCAATAACATAAATCTTTAGCTTACAGTCGGAAATTTAAGTGTAAACAGCCTATATACACTTTGTATTTTTATACAGTTTTATATACATATACTAGCCGACCATCTCCAAAGAAAATACTTACAACCCTAGAATCCGGGGAAACACAAACCTACAGCTGTCTGTTGTCCAGACAGTGGACAACAGCTTTTAAACAAACCAAAATAAAAAGATTCCAACATCTCAGTTACACATGGTTGAAATGGAAATGTATGAAGATTAATTCTTGAGGAATTTATTGTATTTTAAGATATTTAACTTCGTTCCATGCCAGCCATGAGTGATAGTGCTAGCGATTCCACTGTGGGAAAAATAAAAATAAGGTTAAAAAATAGATTTAATATTGGAAAATGTGTGAATAAGGTTTTAATAAAATTCAAAATATTAAAAAAAATTTAATCCAAATGCTGATTATTTTTAATGTATAACGAAGATGATAACCTTAATTTATTAAATACAAATTCAAAAAGTAAATCAGATTCAATCTTATTCAGATAACTTTAATTTTAAAAGAAAAAAATCTAGACATCTCACTGAACAAATCATATCTGTTCCATACATCAAAAAAATCTGTGGTCAGTTCATAACAAAATGCCATGTTCTAACCTGTGAATGGGAGCCCTGCTGGCACAATGGTTAAGAGTTTGGCTGCTAACCAAATGGTCGGCAGTTCAAATCCACCAGCTGCTCCTTGGAAATATTTGTGGCAGTTCTACTCTGTCCTATAGGGTCGCTATGCGTCAGAATGCACTTGACAGCAACAGGTTTCACCAGTGAGTGTAATCTTCTTGCATAACACTTACCCAATGCAAAAATGGACAAATTAATGTTTCATCTCACACAATTCTAACCAATATTATTTAAGTGTTCAACTACTTTTAATAAGTGTATCCAATTATGAATATTCATAAATGGGGTACAGATTAACTCTTCATACTTTTCAAAAACAAGTTATGCAAAGAGATACTATTTAGTCCCTTATTTCTACAGATTAAACAGCTCCCTCTTCTCCTGATGACTCACCCCACAGCCCTTTCTATTTTCCAGGCTGTGCTCTGAACTCTCAACTTCACACTTCCTTATGAGAAGAGGTAGCTTTGGGAGTTTTAAAATTGTTGAGAAAAATCCTATCTTTTGAAAAGGAATAGTTACAAAGGCTATGCATGGTAATAAAATGTTACAGACATTTATACTGCCATCTGTTTATTTAATAAAATTTTTAGAAATCCGCTGGTGTAATAAATTTTATTCTAGAAAACAAGATCATTAGTTTTAGTGCTTTACATTTGATATTCAGTCACCCATTGTAATTCTAAAAAAAAAAAAAAGAAAATTCCAAGCATGGCACAATTGCTAAGAGGTTTTACAGGTTTAAAAATGGTGAAATATCCTAATTCTTCATGCTATCAATACTATAAAAATGACACACAGACTTAGCTACAAGAAAATATAACAGTAGTAATATTTTAACAGGATGTACTTACAATGAGGAAAGGACCCTCTACAGACAGCTTTGTTTAAAATGGTTACAAGAAACATATGGCAATTTTTAAAATCAGACTCCATTTTCTCTATAGATTCCATCCTAAGAAAGAAAATAAATTTCAATTTAAATAAGTGTATAAGGTAAACGGGCGGGATACAAAATGGCAATAATTTCAAATATATCTTAGTTTAATTATTAAAAATTCTAAGTCTAAAGATAATAAAATACTTCCTGTACTACTTCAATATAAGTATTTCAAAGCATCTTAAGAAAAAGATTCATTAGGAAATAAAACTCTGCTATTTGGGATACTATTTATTTCTGGAGCAAGGATAACCAGTTCCATTATACATTTCTGCCTTTTAATTTTTTGCAAGCATAAGTTCTTTTTGAAATAAAGTACACATTAAAGGTATATAGGTTAAATATAGAATTTTTTTTTTTAACTTTCATAATGGGAAGTATCAAGGGTATGTAAAACTACACAATGAACTTTCATGTGCCCACCACTCAGTTTCAACAATCAGCCACCCGCAGCCAACTCCACTTATACCTTCTCCACTCCCACCACGTTGTTCAGAAGCAAATCTTAGAGATTACAGCATTTTATCCATAAATATTTCTGTGTACACTTTAAAGATAAAGATTCCTTTTAAAACATAGCCATAATACCACTCACTGAAAAATATTTAACAATTATTTAATATCATCAAATAACAAGTCAATGTTCAAAATTTTCACATGGGTTCATGTATTTTTTTTAAAGTTCAAATCAGAATCCATTTAAGTTCCAAACACTGCAATTAGCTGATATCCTTAAGTTTCCCTCATCCCTCGCTTTTTTCTTACAATTTATTTGAAGAAACTGAAACCGTGCAATTTTAGTACAGCATATACTTTGTTGTTGTTGTTAGGTGCCACCGAGTCAGCTCTGACTCATGGTAACCTTATGTATAATTGAACAACACGTTCAGAGTCCTGCTCCATCCTCACAATCTTTGGTATATTTAAGCATATTAGAGAAGAGTAAGTAGTGTTATTTTCTCCTCCATCCCACAATGCATGGTAAGTATTAGAGTTAGCCAAGTTTTTTTTATGTGAAAAAACATTTATACACTTTGAGACACCAATAATAAAGCATATAAGACCTCTATTTTCATCCCCACAATTATGAATTTACCTACTATCTTCTTAATTTTTCATTCAGATTTTGATACACCCAAAGCTTAAAATTTTAAATGGAAACTGTTGTCGTTAGTCATCTAGTGCTGCTATAACAGAAATAATACCAGTGGATGGCTTTAACAAAGAGAAGTTTATTCTCTTACAGTCCAGTAGGCTAGAAGCTTTTGAATTCAGGGCGCCAGCTCCAGGGGAAGGCTTTCTCTCTCTGTTGGCTCTGGAGGAAGGTCCTTGTAAACAGTCTTCCCTTGGTCTGGGCGCACCTCGGTGCAGGAACCTCAGGTCCAAAGGACGTGCTCTGCTCCTGGCACTGCTTTGTTGGTGGTATGAGGTCCCCCATTCTCTGCTTGCTTCCCTTTCCTTTTATCTCTTGTAAGACAAAAGGTGGTGCAGGCCACACCCCAGGGAAACTCCCTTTACATTGGTTCAGGGATGTGACCTTAGTAAGGATGTTACAATCCCACCCTAATCCTCTTTAACATAAAATTACAATCACAAAATGGAGGATAATCACACAGTACTGGGAATTATCGCATAACCAAGGTGACACATATTTTTTGGGGGGACATAATTCAATCCATGACAATTGGATAGGAACCTTAGGGGGCAGTGAGTTTATATTAATGGGGGAGGAACTACTCAGAAAAGAAGGGTGAGAGTGGCTGCACAACTCAAAGAATGTAATCATTGTCACTGGATTGTACATGTAGAAACAGTTGAATTGGTATATGTTTTGCTGTGTACATTCCAACAACAACAAAATAAATAAAATTAAAAAAAAAAGATTTTAATTTGAACTAGCACTATAAAAAACTCTCACCTCCTTACTGACAAGGACTAAGTACAAGATTTCACTACGAGGACTAAGATGTGCCTGATACAAGTCATGGTATTTTCAATCATCTCACTTGCATGAGAAAGCTGGACAATGAATAAGGAAGACCCAAGAAGAGGTGATGCCTTTGAATTATGGTGTTGGCGAAGAATATTGAAGATACCATGGACTGCCAGAAGAACGAACAAATCTGTCTTGGAGGAACTACAGTCAGAAATTTCCTTAGAAACGAGGATGGAGAGATTTCCTCTCGCTCACTTTGGACGTTATTAGGAGAGACCAGTTTCCGGAGAAGGACATCATGCTTGGTAAAGTAGAGGGTCAGTGAAAAAGAAGACCTTCAATGAGACAGACTGGCACAGTGGCTGCAATTGTGGGCTCAAACACAGTAACTACCGTGAGGATGGTGCAGGCCCGGGCAGTTTCATTCTGTTGTACAGAGGGTCGCTCGCACTAACATCAACAAAGCAAAAGCTATTATCAGAGAAACCCAGTCAACTAGACTTGCAGTTTTATTTTAGGGAAGGGATAGCAGAATTATCATTACATTAACTTTCTAAACAATACAGGGTGACAATATTGAGCTGTACATTCAAGTTAACAGTAGAGGATTGTACTGCTAACCAGAAGGAAAAAGCTCCTGGGTCCTCAACTGTGACCTGAGCTGAGGGCATTTACCTTCTTATGTGACAGGTGTGAATAACAAACACTCTAAAAAGTAAAAATACACAGTATCTTTTAGAGCTCACCCAAAATACAATTTTGGACTATAATCTAGCATGATGTCCAGAATTTCCAAGTGTGAGGGGGGTGATAGACATGACATAGAACTGGTCCCATGTTGTTGACTGGTGAAGTGGAATGAGGTGGTACATGGGGATTCCTTATGCCATCCTCTCCACTCATGTATGTTTGAAGGTGTCCACAATAAAATTTAAGAAAACCTATACAATCAAACACGAAATTAATATTTGCTTGTCCTAATTAAAAGCCTAGATTTTTCTTGTTTTACTTCTCTCAAAAAAGAATCTCACAGTTCTTGATATTTAGTTCACATGAACAAATTCAAGTCTTCAGCTCTTCCCTTAAATATAAGTGGTAGATGATACAGTCAATTCTTGTTATTTGCAGTTGTTATTAGGTGCTGTTGAGTGGGTTACAACTCATAGCAACACTACGTACAACAGAACGAAACACTGCCTGGTCCTGCGCCATCCTCACAATCGTTGTTGTGCTTGAACCCACTGTTGCAGCCACTGTGTCAATCCATCTTGTTGAGGGTCTTCCTCTTTTTTGCTGACCCTCTACTTTATCAAGCATTATTATACATAGTCGCCATGGACCCTGAACTAACAAATCCTGGGTCATTGTTCAAGGGGAAATACAGGCTAGGTTTCTGCAAGCCTCTACTTAGTACAATTTCAACTGATCAACACAAAGCCTTATTTAATATATGTTGTTGATTCATTAACACTGAACTCATGGCCAAACACCACTATAACTCATGCCGGAATGAAGCCTATGCAACACATGTTATTTTTTCTGGAAGGCACACCACAGTCGTCTTATGCTTAGGAACGCTAGACAGCACTTCAGCACTATGCTTGGGGGCCTAAAACAGGTGCTGCAAAATCCAGCAAAACGCACACAAATGCAAAAAATGTGGCATTCAACAGGCCATGAAAAAGACATGTATTTACAATATGAGAGCTGAAACAAGAAGGAAGGGCATTGCCTTGTTCAGCCTCAGCTGGGAAGGTGTGCATTAGGCAACTCCAAATGTTCACCACTCTACACATGACTGGGGAAGCATAATTAAAAACAAAATCTCCTGCTAACCCGGAAAACCTCTCCACAGAGGTAGGAGACAAAGGAAACAAGTTTTATTACTGAATAACCATTAAACCAGAACGTGATACACATCATAAGGAATCTGCTGAAGAGACTGCAAAGACAGAAAGGAATTTTATCGCTTTATATAGCCAAGCAGATATAACCCATTTCATAAATGTTCTCAGGATAAACAATAATGAGTCTTCAACTAAGAGGACTTGACAGCACCATTTGTCACATAGTGCATCCTAAATTCACCTGGCAACTCGGGTAGCCTCCTGTGTTTGTTAATTGCTTTTATCCAAAGAGTGGGAAAAATTCCTCATATCTTTGTGACCAGAGGTAAATTTGCAACTTGGAGCCAAATGCCAGCTGAAGCTAGGCTCCTATCCTCCCAGGAAACTGAGAGACAGAGGCACTATCTTCTTTGATGGATTACATTTAAGAGATGGCTTCCAGGTCTTTGAGGAAACATTCCTGGGTTGTAAAATTGGCAAAAGGCCTTTAAAAAGATTTATACACATTTTGGATTATAGATTGAATTGTGTCTCCCAAAAATGTGTGTCAGTTTGGCTAGGTCATGAGTTCCAGTATTGTGTGGTTGTCCTCTATTTTGTGATCTGATGTAATTATCCTATTTGTTGTAAACCTAACCTGTATGATGTTAATGAGGCAGGATTAGAGGTAGTTATGTTAATGATGAAGGACACAATCTACAGGATTAGGCTGTATCTTTAGTCAATCTCTTTTGAGATATAAAAGACAGAAGTGAACAGAAGAGAGAGGGCCCCCATTACCACCAAGCAAGAAAAGCCAGGAGCAGACAGCATCCTTTGGGCCCGCGGTCCCTGTGCTGAGAAGCTCCTAGACCAGGGGAAGATTGATGACAAGGACCTACCACCAGAGCCGACAGAGAGAAAAAGTCTCTCCCTGGAGCTAGTGCCCTGAATTCAGATTTCTAGCCTCCTAAACTGTGAGAGAGTAAATTTCTGTTTGTTAAGGCCACCCACTTTTGGTATTTCTGTTATAGCAACACTAGATAACTAAGACACATTTCAAAGAAGCAGAGAAAGCACTTACAAGTTTTCTAAAGTAAATATGTTAAGAAAAGGGAAAGGGGAAGTCTTTTTCTTTTTTGTTCGACAGGGAGAATTAACAAGGCTCTCTCTTTTTGTCTTTCTTCAAATTTTATTTGCTCTTACAGCATGTTCACAAATGACTCTGAAAGCACTACAAGTACTCATTTTGGGGTTAAAAAAAACGACAATTTTAGCAAGTAGGCAAGTTCACAAATAAAGAATCAGCAAATAGTGAGGACTGCCTGTATATATTTCTAAGATGAAAAAGAAAAAAAAAAGGCTACCAGAATGCAATCAGTCAAAAGGGAAGCTAAAATGGTGACAACACGGATGTTTCACAAGCCACATACTTACTTCCAAGCCCCTAGACCTGCCTGCCAACCATCCGCAAACATGAGCGCCAAATTCAACACTTTCATGATGGCTTCTTTCACAAAGCTAACCTGGAAATTAAAATCATAGATAGAATGTGGGCTCTACA
This sequence comes from Trichechus manatus latirostris, assembly GCF_000243295.1. Lineage (NCBI taxonomy): Eukaryota > Metazoa > Chordata > Mammalia > Sirenia > Trichechidae > Trichechus > Trichechus manatus. The sequence continues at coordinate 106,676 of NW_004443955.1, read as the reverse complement.
GCATGTTCTGAACACTGACATCAACAGCTTTTACCTAATTTAAACGCGTCACAGAAAAAGATCACCAAGTTAATGAATACCTTCTACGTGTAAGGCAAGGTGCTAGATTCTGAAAGGATCCATTAAAATCTGGCCCATACACTGACTGCACCCACAATATAGGTGGTATCAGAAGTACAGTCTAACCAACTGAGCAAGCTACCGTTTCTTGGGACAGGAATTTAAATTCACCAACAGAATGGGTCAAGTAATTTTAGTAGATGTAATATTTAATTCCATATACTCACACTAAACTGGGTACATTTTCTGTCTAATGCACTATTACTCTACCACTGCAGGTAAGACTTTCCAATTGAATCCAAATGTAATACAGAGTGAGCGGAGAGGGAATAGGACTGTTATAACACAGTTCTTATCAGTGTCTCTTAAATATAATTTCCAGTAATGTGGCACAAATTTATAATCAAATTTGAGCTGGTCCTTCCTTAAAGAACATTCTGCAAAATAGAAGCTTAATAATCATAAAATTCCAAAGCAGATAAACCTCACTTGCCCAGCATCATTTCCTGCCTCAGTAGCCAAGTTTCCAGGTGACATCTCATGTACCTTTTCTCTTAGCAGACATCGATCATGGATGGTGGACAAGTATCTATAGTGAATTTTAATCAACTGATCTAAATCCTTGGCTTCCTCGACTTGATGTTGAAACTCCAGGCCTGTACTGTGAAGAATCTTTCAAGAGAAAGAGGAAAAGTTTAATCAGCAGACTTCTTCTCTGGGGACTTGTGTGCTACATAAAGAACTTTTTACCAACCTCTTCTACTCCTTTCAAATTCTTCCTTCAATAGTTATAAAGTACTATTCTTTAAAGGCTGACCTTCGGGTGCTTATCTTAAAACTATGTTGAGGGTCAGTCCTTTAGAACATGCACTTGCACAAGTGAATGAATGCCTCACTTTGGACTAGCACACTCTTCCTGGGGGGCAGAGAGGCAAGTAAACTGAACCATATATAAAACACATGGAGGAACTTGATTTTAAAAAAGAAAAAACGCTCAGGTAAATTTGTTGTAAATATAAGCATTATTCTCATAATACAAATAATTACAACGAATTTGTTTCTATAAGTTCCACTTTTCATGTATTAGTCTTTTTTTTAAAGGAAGCATGACGGATTTCAAATAGCAAACTAAAAGCAAACTAAGAAAAAACTTAAAGCCCTACCATTTACTCTTAGCACTACAGGGCTGAGGCTAGCCTTCTGAAAACCATCACTGCAGTGCGGGAGCAGAGGGCATCTCTGCTGCCTTTACCATGCCCAAAACACAGGCTTCAAATGTTTACTTCATCCAAACAAGACAGGTTTTAGGACTTATATACCAGAATGACTACAAACGAGATTTTTTTTTTTAGAAATAAAATTTAAAACCCAAATGAGTACTGTCCTCCAGTAATACTGCTACTGTTCAAATATCTGAACTTCTCTTTCAGAACTTCCTCTAGAACTGGTTTTAAGATGTGTAAGAAACATAGTTTCATTTACTTTGTAGTTACTCCTCGTTTTTAAGAGAAGCAAAAGTATGTAATCTGGCTGCATCTTCCTTCTTCTTTACACACACTAGCCTGAGAGATTTGACCATTTCTAAAAACTGAAGTCATTTTCAAGGGATACTTCTGTCACCACTGATGAAATTTAAATGAATTCAAGAGAATATGTACCAAGTACTGAAGGTAATTCCAAAAGAGTAGCTCTGGTGATGCCCACCCACGGAAGACTACACAAGAAGCCAGTGGTCTTCTGGATATGTTTAAAGAAATATTTCTCCCTGCTACTTTATAATAAAAAATTTTATATGCCTTATTTTCGTATTTACATAGTCTACACGTATTCTGTGGTATCCTCTGTATTTATAAATATATTTACAAGTACTTCTCTATGACTGACTGTACATAAGGCAACAGAACTGAAGGAGTGGACAGATACAAACCCTGGTCATGATGTAGTTGTGCAGGCTGTTCACAAAATGCATGAGTTTCACTCTTAAGAGGAACATCCGATGAATCTGTTGTTTTGATTCCTTTTGTGGTCCAAACTGAGCATTCTTGTCTTGTTCATGCAAAGGTCCTTCTTTAAGCTGTGGTTTTTCAGCAGTACTAACCAGTTCTATAAAAGAATGAATGAGCACCTACTAAGACGTCACCCTCACCACAACTAAAGAAGGAGAATTCTGATGGGAGTGGTTACTGACACTGCCAAGAGTACTCTGATGAAGGCAGACAAGGGATCCCAACGCCAGTGTCTTTGGAAGGTGAAAAGTTCCCCATGCCATCTGTATTATCACTGTCACGAAAAATGTAAACGCCAAGTCCCATTAACTTGTCATGAAAATTCTTTGCAGAACCTAAGAAGAATATTTATTCTGGCTAAATTCCTAATCAAGTTATTGCACTGCAGACTGACTGTATATGCAATTTCCCAGCATTTCACTGGGAGACATTAATTCTGACATCTGTAAAACTGTTGCTATAAATACATGTCATGTTGGCATTTGGGTATACATAAAAACTGACCAAAGACTATAAAACTCTCTTTACATGACCAAAATTAAATTATAATTTCATCTTTGAAATAAAATCTTACCACCAAATAGTAAAACATCCAGACTATATTTTGCCCACTTTATTTGCAATAAAAGAAGGAACACCTGATTATAAATTTTTTGACATTCCAAACTTATAACAATGTCCACAGGCCACGGGACCTATGAAAACAAAACACAACAAAAAATAAACAAAAACCAGAAAATTGGAACAGAAAGTACCTACAACTTGCATGTTTTAATTTTAATAGAAAACAACGGTCTTATAAAAAATTTAATCACATACCTTGTAGCTCAGGGTCAGACCATCTAACGTATGAACAGGGAGTTTCTTCTTAGCCATATCGACATTTTCAAAAGAGATAGACAGACTAAATAAAGAAATTTTAGTTTTACCCTGTGAAAGTACTATAGTCATATAAAAATTGTTCTCTTAAGAAAATCAGCATTTTAACACTTTATTTACATAATACTCCAAAAGACTGTAATTTCACAAAAAAGAATGCAAATATTCTAATAAATGTTCATATTTTTACCATATATTACAGAACAGGAATTTGTTTTCAGAAATAAGGAAGAGGAGGAAACTTAAATAATGGGTTTAACTATAAAAGAGGCGAGATACTTAACAAGGGTAATACGTAAATTAGAAAAAAGGACAAAGTCAGGGAAGCAGATATAATAAGAGGCTGGTGGCTTAATTCTGGTAAAATTCAGGCAACATGCTCAGAAAATGGAGCCCTTTGCTCAGGATTAAGGAGGGAGACTTGTTCTTCTCAACCTGGAGAGGACTGAGAGAGCAGCGATGGTCAGAGTGGCCTCTGCTGTGGACAGAGCATGAGGCAAGCTTGTCTCCGTGACAGCACTCCTGTGTTAGGAAGGGGAGGCCCGAGAATGGGGGTCTTCCTCTAAAGGAAAGATGTCATACACTCCATTATCCAGTTATTCCTCATACTGGTTTGAATAGCATTCTCAAGAGAAAGAAAGCAACTAACAGAATACCTAGAAATGTACATGTGCAGGGTGCTTAGGTCTCATCAGTGGTGATGTCTGGATGCAAACTATGGAAGATTTAAAATAAGGCAGGGGTAGGGATTTAGCCTTTAAATCAGAGATGTAAATGGCATCATATGAATAATAAAGTAGCCAGCACTTTCCATGTCACAGGCACTAGCCAGAATTATTTTAGCTTATTACAGGCATAGTGGTTAAGAGCTACAGCTGCTAACCAAAAAAGGCTGGCAGTTGGAATCCACCAGCCGCTCCTTGGAAACTCTATGGGGCAGTTCTACTCTGTCCTATAGGGTCGCTATGAGTTGGAATCAATTCGACGGCAGTGGGTTTGGTTTTTTTTTGGGTTACAGGTTGGTTACATCAGAATTCACTAAATGCTTAATAGGTACCTACTAAATGTTTTAATAACTCTTTAAGCACTGCCCTAAGCAATGTGATATGCAGCTGATCCCTTCTCCCTCTAGGAGCTCACAGCTTGGTGCAAATACATGGGCTCATCCTCCTGCCATAAAGGAGGTAGGCAGTGTGCAGAGGATGTAGAGGGCGGGGGGACCGCACCAAGCAGGACTGAGCTGAGCTTTGTGTGAGGGCAGGACACTGCTGGTCCACCAGAACAGGGGAGCACAGTAGCTCGAGGAGTTGTGTACATGAAGGCTCTGAAGGGGGACAAGAGCAAAACGCTTCGGTAAACCAGAAATGGTTCCAAATTTCTGAAACGCAAAGTGTGGTAGGAGAGAAATTTGATGTATATGTCTGTGTATATGTACAAGAAATGAGGCTGTCAGAGCATAGTAACGGAAGGAATACTCCCAAATTCATTCTACGAAGCCAAGCAAAACCCTGATACCAAAGCCAGGCAAAGACATCATTTTAAAAAAGAAAATTACAGACCAATATCTCTCATGGATACAGATGCAAAAATTCTAGTGAACAGAATTCAGCATCATATAAAAAAAAAATACACAACCAAGTGGGATTAATACCAGGTATGCAAGGATAGTTTGACATTGGAAAATCAATCAACAAAATCCGTCATATAAACAGAACAAAAGAAAAGAATCACATGATCATCTCAATCAACACAGAAAAGGCATTTGATAAAGTACAACACCCATTTCTGATAAAAACTCTCCATAAAACAAGAATAGAACGGAAATTCCTCAAAAGAATAAAGGGCATCTATACGAGACCAACATCCAATGTCATTCTCAATGGAGAGAGGCTGAAAGCATTCCCCCTGAGAATGGGAACACAAGGATGCCCTTTATCACCACTTCTATTTAACATTGTGTTGGAAGTCCTAGCTACAGCAATAAGGCAAAGAAAAGAAATAAAGGGTATCCAGATTTGAAGGGAAGAAGTAAAACTATCCCTGTTCACAGATGACATGGTACTATACACAGAGAACCCCAAAGATTCCACAAGAAAACTACTGAAACTAACAGAAAGATTCAGCAGAGTAGCAGGATACAAGATCAACATAAAAAAATCAGTTGATTCCTATACACCAACAAAGAGAACTTTGAAAGGAAATTAGGAAAACAATACCATTTATAATAGCCCCTAAAAAGATGGAACACTTAGGAATAAATCTGACCAGGGATGTAAAAGAATTATACAAAGAAAACTACAAAAAACTATTGCAAGAAACCAAAAGACGCCTACATAAACGGAAAAACATACCGTGCTCACGGATCGGAAGACTCACCACTGTGAAAATGTCAATTCTACCCAAAGCAACCTACAGATATAATGCAATCTTGATCCAAATACAAACAGCATTCTTTAATGAGATGGAAAAACTAATCACTAACTTTATATGGGAAGGAAAGAGGACCGAAGAAGCAAAGGATTACTGAAGAAAAAGAAAAAAGTAAGAGGCCTCACACTACCTCATCTAAGAACCTACTATACAGCAATGGTAGTCCAAACAGCTTGGTACTGGTACAACGACAGACGCACAGACCAATGGAACAGAATTAAGAACCCAGACGTAAATCTATTCACCTATGGTCAGCTGATCTTTGACAAAGGACCAAATTTCATTGAATGGGGGAAAACACAGTCTTTATAACAAATGGTGCTGGCAAAAGTGGATGTCCATCTCTAAGAAAAGGAAACAGGACCTATACCTCAACTATACACAAAAACTAACTCAAAATGGACCAAAGACCAGGGACTCCGGCAAGATGGCGGTCTAGGCAGAAGCACCACGCCGTCCCTCCACAACAAAGATCCGAAAAACTAAGCCAAACAGAGAATCAACAATC
>NW_004443955.1:86248-92387 GCF_000243295.1 Trichechus manatus latirostris | reverse complement strand
CAAAGACCTAAATATAAAACCTAAACCGATAAAGATCATGCAAGAAAAAATAGGGACAACACTAGGGGCCCTAACACATGGCATAAATACATACAAATCATAACTAACAATGCACAAACACCACAAGATAAATTAGATAACTTAAAGTTCCTAAAAATTAAACAATTATGCTCACCAAAAGACTTCACCAAAAGAGTGAAAAGAAAAGCTACAGACTGGGAAAAAACGTTTGGCTATGACATATCCAACAAGGGTCTAATCTCTAAAATCTATAGAATACTTCAACACTAATCTAATTAAAAAATAGGTAAAGGATATGAACAGACATTTCACCAAAGAGGACATTCATGAGAAAACGCTCTTGATCATTAGCCATTGGAGAAATGCAAATCAAAACTACAATGAGATACCATCTCACCCCAACATTACTGGTCCTAATAAAAAAAAACAGAAAATAATAAATGTTGGAGAGGTTGCGAGGAGATTGGAACTCTTATGCACTGGTGGTAGGAACATAAAATGGCACCACCACTATAGAAAACGATACTGCACTGCCTTAAACAGCTATGAATAGAAATACCATGAGATCCAGCAATCTCACTATTAGAAATGAGAGAAATAAGAGCTGTCACACAAGTAGAGACATGCATACCCGTGTTGTTACATCATTCACAATACCAAAAAGATGGAAATAACCTAAATGCCCAACAACAGATGAATAAATAAATTATGGTACATACACAAATAGAATACTATGCAAGGATAAAGAAAAATGATGAATCTGCAAAGCATCACACAACATGGATTAATCTGGAGGTCATTATCCTGACTGAAATAAGTCAATCACAAAAGGGCAAATATTGTTTTGAGACCACTGTTATAAAAAACCCAAGAAAAGGTTTACACACAGAAAAAAAAATCTTTGATGGTTACAAGTGAAGGGAGGGGTGGGAAGGGGAAATCACTAACTAGTTAATAGACAAGTAATAACTTTGGTGAAGGCAAAGACAACACACAATATAGGGGAAATCAGCACAACCTGACCAAGGCAGAGTCACAGACACTTCTTAGACACACCCAAACACCTTGAAGGACCGAGTTACTGGGGCTGAGGGTTGGGGACCATGGTCTGCGGGACATCTAGGGCAATTGGCATAACATAGTTCATTAAGAAAATGTTCTACATCCTACTTTGGTGAGTAGTGTCTAGGGTCTTAAAAGCTTGTGAGCAGTCAACTAAGATACATCTATTGGTCCCATCCCATCCAGAGCAAAGAAAAATGAAGAAAACCAAAGACACAAGGAAAATATTAGTTCAAAGGACTAACGGACCACATGAACCATGGCCTCCACCAGCCTGAGCCCACAACTAACTAGATGGTGCCCAGCTACCACCACCAAGTGCTTTGACAGGAATCACAATAGAGGATCCTGGACAGAGCAAGAGAAAAATGTAGAACAAAATTCAAATTTATAAAAAAGACCAGACTTACTGGCCTGACAGAGATTGGAAGAACCTCTGAGACTATGGTTCCTGGACACCCTTCTAACTCAGAATTGAAGCCACTTCCAAAGTCCACCTTTCAGCCAAAGATCAGGCAGGCCTGTAAAATAAACAGTAACACACATGAAGAATGTGTTTCTCTTAGTTCAATCATGTATACAAGATCAAATGGGCAACACCTGCCCCAAAGCAAAGACAAGAAGGCAGGAAGGAATGGGAAAACTGTATGAATGGATACAGGGAACCTGGAGTGGAAAGGGAAAGGGGGAGAGTGCTGACACAATGTGGGGATTGCAAACAATGTCACAAAACATTTTGTGTATAAATTTTTGAATAAGAAACAAATTTGTGCTATAAACCTTCACCGAAAGCAAATAAAATTAAAAAAAAAAAAGAAAAAAAGAAATGAGGCTGGCAGATGGAGCTAGATAATAAATAGCTTTCTACTCTGTGAGAAGCTGCTTAGCTCATCTGTTATGAAGAGCCACCAAGACTTGAGCATGGAATGGTGGGATGTAATTTCTATTTTATGAAGATGACTCTGGTGGCAGTGTGGGGGCATCCAGTGGAAGGCAGCAAAGCTGAGAGACACAAAGACCAGTACAGAAGCTCCTAGAAAGACTGGGTCAGAGATGAGGTCTTGAGAGAGACTGAAAAGTAAGGAGGAAGCACTGGTGAGGAGTAGAAATGATAAAACTTGGCAACCTGTTATGTGTGGGAATCTAAGGAGGAAGGCATCTGTGATGATGCCCTGGGACAAAGAGTGGTGTTGACGAAGAGAAGTAACAGAGGGTGGTTCGGGATGAGAAAATGGCAAGTTACATGCGGACACATGGTGTTAAGAGTACAGCCATGATACACCTCATCAACAGAACAAAGGAAAGAACCACATGATCATCTCTGTGGATGCAGAAAAAGCATCTGATAAAATGAAACACTCCTTTCCTCCTAAAGCAGATTGGAATAGAAAGGAAATTCCTCCATATGATTCAGGGCATATATAAGGAATAAGACAAGAGTGCCCGATCACACCATTTCTATTCAATATTGTATCAGAAGTCCTAGCCAGAGGAATAAGACAAGAAAAAGAAGTAAAAGGTATCCACATTGGAAAAGAAGTAAAATTTTCTCTATTTGGGGATGATATGATCCTATATACACAAAATCCCAAAGAATCCACAAGAAAACTTCCAGAGCTAATATAGGAATTTAGCAAAGTTGCAGGGTACAAGGTCAACAAACAAGAATCATTTGGGTTTCTATACACCAACAATGAGAAATCTGAAAGGGAAATTGGGAAAATAATTCCATTTTCAATAGCATCTGTCTTAGTCATCCTGTGCTGCTCTAACAGAAATACCACAAGTGGATCGCTTTAACAAAGAGAAATTTATTTCCTCACAGTCTAGTAGGCTAGAAGACCAAATTCAGGATATCAGCTCCAGGGGAAGGCTTTCTTTCTCTGTCGGCTCTGGAGGAAGTTCCCTGTCATCAATCTTCCGCTGGACTAGAAGCTTCTCTGCGCAGGAACCAGCTCCAAAAGACATGCTCTGCTCCTGGCACAGCTTTCTTGGTGGTATGAGGTCCCCAATTCTCTGTTTGCTTCCTTTTCTTTTTATTCTCTTGTAAGGTAAAAGGTGATGCAGGCCACACCCTAGGGAAAACTCCCTTTACATTGGATCAGGGATGTGACCTGTGTAAGGGTGGTGTTACAATCCCACCCTAATCCTTTTTAACATAAAATTACAATCACAAAATGGGAGGTCAACCACACAATTCTGGGAATCACGGCCCAGCCAAATTGATACACACATTTTTTGGGGGACATAATTCAAACCATGATAGCATCTAGGAGAATACAATATCTAGGAATAAATCTAACCACAGCCAAGAAGGACTTATAGAATGAAAAGTATAAAACACTGCTGAAAGAGATTAAAGAAGACTTAAATAAATGGAAAGTTGTTCCATGTTCATGGATTGGAAGACTTAATGTTGTGCACCCAAAGAGATCTATAGATTCAATGCGATCCTGATCAAAATTACAACAACCTTCATTACAGAAACAGAAAAACTAATTCTTAACTTTATATGGAATGGTAAGAGGCCTCAAATAGCTAAAACAGTGTTGAAAGAGAAGAACAAAGTAGAAGGATTCACACTTCCTGATTTTAAAACATACTATACACCTACAGTAATCAAAACAGCCTGATACTGGTATAACAATAGACACATAGATGAATGGAATGAATTCAGAGTCCAGAAATAAAACCAGACGTCTATGGTCAAATGGTTTTTTTTTGTAACTTTTTTTTTTTTTTTTGCATTTTAGGTGAAGGTTTACACAACAAATATTTTCTCATTAAACAATCAGTACACATATTGTTTTATGACATTGCTTAACAACTCCAACATGTCAACCCTCGCCCTTCTTGACCTTTTTTTTTGGTGAAAATACACATAGCCAAAGATACATCATTTCAAAAATTTCTACATGCACAGTTCAGTGACATTGATTACGTTCTTTCAGTTGTGTGGCTATTCTCACTTTAGATGAAGGTTTACAGAACAAAATAGTTTCTCATTAAACAGTTAGTACATATGTTGCCCTATGACTATGCTTAACAACCCCACCACACGTCAGCACTATCCTTACTCAAACTTAGGTTCCCTATCACCAGCTTTCCTGTCCCCTTCTGACTTCTAGTTCTTGTCCCTGGACTACTGTGCCACATTAGTCCCATTTTGTTTTATGGGTCTGTCCAATCCCCGGCTGAACAGTGAACCTCGGAAGTGACTTCACCACTGAGCTAAAAGGGTGGCTGGGGGCCATACTCTGGGGGTTTCTCCAGTCTTTTTCAGGCCAGTAAATCTGGTCTTTTTTGTGTGTGTTACAATTTTGTTCTACATCCTTCTCCAGCTCTGTCCGGAACCCTCTGTTATGAACCTGGTCAGAGCAGTCAGTGGCAGTAGCTGGGCACCATCTAGCTGTACTGGACTCAGTCTGGTGGAGGTCTTCATAGCTGTGGTCCATTGCTCCTTTGGACTAATCTTTTCCTTGTATCCTGTTCTTTTCATTCTCCATTGCTCCCGAAGGGGTGAGACCAGTGGAGTATCTTAGATGGCAGCTCACCGGCTTTTAACACCCCAGACGCTATTCACCAAGGTAGAATGTAGAACATTGTCTTTATAAACTGTGTTATGCCAACTGAGCTAGATGTTCCCCAAGACCCATGGTCCCCACAGCCCTACGCCCAGCAATTCAGTCCCTCAAGGAGTTTGGAGTGTCTATGGAGCTTCCATGAACTTTCCTTGTACAAGTTGTGCTGGTTTCCTCAGTATTGCGTACTGTCTCACCTTCCACCAAAGATACCACTTATTTATTGCCTATTTAGTACTCCCCCCTACCCCTCCCATTGATTGTTACTCTTTGTATGTAAACTTTTTCATGAGTTTTTACAATCGAGGTCTCATACAATATTTGTCCTTTTGTGACTGACTTATTTCACTCAGCATAACGTCCTCCAGTTTCATTCATGTTATGAGATGCTTCACAGATTCATCACTGTTCTTTACCATTGGGTAGTACTCCATTGTGTGTATGTACCATAGTTTGTTTATCCATTCATCTGCTGATGGGCATTCAGGTTGTTTCCATCTTTTTGCTATTATGAACAATGCTGCCATGAAGATGGGTGTGCATATGTCTATTCGAGTGACAGCTCTTATTTCTCTAGGATATATTCCTAGGAGTGGGACTGCTGGATCGTATGGTATTTCTATTTCTAGCTTTCTACGGAAGCACCATATCATTTTCCAAAATGGTTGTACCATTTTGCATCCTCACCAGCAGTGAATCAGAGTTCCGATCTCTCCCCAGTCCCTCCAACATTTATCATTTCCAGTGTTTTTGATTTGTGCCAGTAATGCTGGGGTGAGATGGTTATCTCATTGTCGTTTTAATTTGCATTTCTCTAATGGCTAGTGATGACGAGCATTCCTCACGCGTCTGTTGGCCGCTTGAATGTCTTCTTTGGTGAAGTGTCTGTTCATTTCCTTTGTCCATTTTTTAATAGGATTATTTGTCTTTTTGTTACAGAGGTGTTGGATTTTCTTGTAGATTATGGAGATTAGACCTTTGTCTGACTTGTAATGTCCAAAAATTTTTTCCGAGTCTGTAGGTTCTCTTTTTACTCTTTTGGTGAAGTCTTTGGAAGAGCATAGGTATCTGATTTTTAGAAGATCCCAGTTATCTAGCTTATTTTCTGGGGTTTGTGTGTTGATGGTTATGGTTTGTATCCTGTTAATGCCATGTATTTAGGATCTGTAGCATTGGTCCTGTTTTTTCTTCTAACAACTTTATACTTTTTGGCTTTATATTTAGGTCTTTGATCCATTTTGAATTAGTTTTTGTATACGGCATGAGGTATGGGTCTTGTTTCATTTTTTTACAGGTGGATATCCAGTTTTGCCAGCATCATTTGTTAAAAAGACTGTCTTTTCCCCATTTGATGGACTTTGGGCCCTTGTCGAAGACCAGGTGACCGCAGGTGGATGGATTTACCTTTGCGCTCTCAATTCTGTTCCATTGGTACCAGGCTGTTTTGACTACTGGTGCTGTATAACGGGTTGTGA
>NW_004443955.1:74120-86148 GCF_000243295.1 Trichechus manatus latirostris | reverse complement strand
CATGGTTTCTGCCGAATAATCTGAGCTTAGTCTTATTGTTTCTCCTCTGTATGTGACTTCTTGTTTTTCACGAGCTGCTCTCAGGATTCTTTGTCTTTGGTTTTGGTGAGTGTGATTATGACCTGCCTTGGTGATTTTCTTTTGGGGTCTATCCTTTATGGGGTTCGTTGAGCTTCTCGGATGGCCAGCTTTTCATCTTTCATGATACTGGGGAAGTTTTCTGTCAGCAGTTGTTTAATGATCCTCTCTGTGTTTTCTGTTTTCTTCCCCTGTCCTGGAACTCCGATCACTCGAAAATTTTTGCTTTTGATTTTATCCCACATAATTCTCAGGGTCTCTTCATTTTCTTTGTTCTCTTTTGAGTTTTCCTCGAACAGAGCTGTATCCAAGTATTTGTCTTCAACTCCACTGATCCTGTCTTCCACCGTTTCAAATCTGCTCCTCAGCCCTTCTATGACACTGTCCATTTCTGAAATCTTGTTGTTTAACTTTTGGATTTCTAATTGTTGTTTTTGTATAATTTCTAGTTATGAATTTATTTTGGCATTTTGTTGCTGCATTATTTTCCTGAATTCTTCCATTTTTTTGCCTGAATTTTCCATGAATTTGTCTATTTTTTCGTCATTTTTGTCTGGTTTTTGCTTCAACTCTTGGATAATTCTGAGTATTAGAGATTTGAATTCCTTATCAGGTAGTTCTAGTGCCTTTTCTTCTACTGGAAAGTCTTCCGGTATTTTAATTTGGATGCCTACTGGAACCATACTGTCCTCTTTTTGTAAATGTTTTGATAGTGTCTGATGTCTTCGGGGCACTCAATAGTTATTTTTCTCGTTTATTGATATTAGACTTGTTTGTTTTCTCCTTTTTTTTTCTTTTAATTTGGCTATGTCTGTGCAGGTGGGCTGTGTGTTCTTTGTTGTTTGCTTGTCTGTGTGCACGATGCTTTTTACCTCCTTCTCCAATTGGCAGGGTCAGTCGCTCAGATATGGTACAGCAGAGCAGGTCTAGCTGAAGAGGAGTTGCTGGGATGGGTTGTTTGTGTTACTTACTACAGCCACCAGAGCAGGTCGGTAATCAGTGCAGGGCAGGTTCCGGTAGGCCGTGGCTGTGCTGCTTGGTAGTGTGATGTTAAGCGCATGGTGCAGGTAGGCAGGATGGAGGTGGTAGACTGTGATGTGTGGAGCTAAGATGGGTATGGGAGAGAGGAGAGACAAACAGGAGCCAAAAACATACAAACAAAAAAGAGTGCTAGTGAGCTTGCCGTTGGAGTGGAGAGATGAGAGTCTATGAAATGGAGAAAAACAAAAAGGGAAAGAAGAAGAAAAAAAAGAAAGGAAAAGAATGAATAAACAAAAAGTAGAAAGAAAAAAGAAAAGAAAAGCTCCCAGGGATCCCACCTGTGCGGCTACGATGTCTGGGGAAGTTGTTCCCAGGTGTTGAAGTACAGCCTGGCTAGGAGGCATAGAGGTATTCAGCACCAGGTATTCAGGGGACAGGAAAAGAAGGAAGGTACAGAGAGACGAGAAACTGAGTAATGAAGAAAGACAAAAAGAGAAAAAGAGGGAAAACGAATTAAAAAAAAAAAAGAACAAGAAAAACTCCCCAAAAAAACAGAAAGAAAAAAAAAAACCCCCCGAGAAAAGAAATGCCTTCAGGGATCTCTCTGCGCGTCTGCGCAAGCTAAGGGGTTAGGTCCCAAGGTGCGCGCCCGGCCAGAACGGGCTCCCAACTTGAGAAAAGGAAAAGAAAACAAACAATTCAAAACAAACAAACAAACAAAAAAGCCCTGGGATCCCACCAACATGGCACCACAAACGGGGAAGCAGTTCCACACTCAAGTGGAGCTCCACAGCCCCTCAGGAAGAAGCAAAGATGGTGCACGGAGCCAGGTATTTGAGTGAAAGGAGGGGGAGGTGGTGAGAAGTAAGGAAGAAATCAAAGGAAGCAGAAAAAAGCAACACCAGCAGCCCACAAATGGCACTCAAGGAGTTGGCCAGTGCAGGCAGGTGGAATCCAAGCAGCCAGTGCTTCCCAGCCAAGAGACTGTGGCCACGGGAAGCAGAAGAGGCCAACTGGAGGTGAAGAAGGGTAGGGTGTGGGAAAGCATATATCCCCAGTTACAGGTTGTTCTGTCTCCTGCTGGAAGCTCCGTGAGACTACTTTCTCGTAGCCCCTATTTGCTGGTATCTGATAGGAGTCCAAGATGGTGGATCCGTGCTGCGTTAGCTGATAGGGGACCTCTGCATGTATGTCTCCTCGCTCACTGTTCTCTGTCAGTTTCTTATTCCATTTGGTGCTTGGCTGAGTTCTTTATCTCTTCATTTGATGCTTAGGGCTTCAAGATTGCTGTTTTCTCTGTTTGGCTTAGTTTTTCGGATCTTTGCTGTGGAGGGATGGCGTGGTGCTTTTGCCTAGAGCACCATGTTGCCAGAAGTCCCGTCAAACGATTTTTGAAAAGGGTGCCAAGTCCATTTGATGGGGAAAGAAGTCTGTTCAATAAACAGTGTTGGGAAAATTGGATTTCTACATGCAGAAAAATGAAACACGATTCATGCCTCACACCATATACAAACACAAATTCAAAATGGATTAAAGACCTAAATGTGCAAACTAAAACAATAAAATTCTTAGAACAACAATCAGGCAATGCTGTTAGGCCTATCTTTTAACAAAGGATTATCTAATATAATAACAAAAGCACAAACAGTAAAAGAAAAAATAAATAAACAGGACCTCATAAAAACTAAAAAGTTTTGTTCATCAAAAGACATTACCTAAAAAGTGAAAAGACAAACTAACGACTGGGAGAATCTCTTTGGAAACCATATGTGACCGTTACGGTTATGTGTTAACTTGGCTGAGACAGGATTCTCAGTGGTTTGGCAGTTATGATGTAGTCCTGCAGTCATATAATGATGTGATCACCTCCATAAAGAGGTTTGATATAATGATGTAATATGATCACCTCCATGATGGGATCTGTTGTAAGTAGCCAATCAGCTGAAAGGAAGTTTCCTTGAGCGTATGGCCTGCATCCAATATAGGTGGACTTTATGGCAAGGCTCGTAGGCTTTTGCTCTCACTGGATCCTGTAGCTGGCTTCTGTTAGTCTGACCCCCAGTTTCTGGGACTTGAGCGAGTTACCTCTGTCTTCCCTGCCGATCTTGGGGTTCTTCGGTCTTCGCAGCCTGTGAGCCAGAGAGCCCAGCTGTCTGACTTGCCAGTCTTGGGTTCACCAGCCCCTGGGGCTATGTGAATCAGGAGGAACCTGCAGCCTGACCCACGGATTTGGGACATTCCAGCTTCTACAACTGCGTGAGCCATTTCCTTAATATAAATCTCTCTCTATATATATTTATGCACTTTACCAGTTTCACTTCTCTAGAGAACTCAGCCTAAGATACCATGTATCTGACGAGAAGCTAATAATGAAAATATATATACAACTTTGAAAACTTAACAATAAAAAGACAAATATTCCAATCATAAAATGTGCAAGGGACTTGAATAGACATTTCACCCAACAGGACATTCAAATGGCCACCAAACACATGAAAAGATGCTCAGGGTCATTAGCCATGAGAGAGATGCAAATCAAAACTACAGTGAGACACCACTTCACTCCCACCAGGATGGTTAAAACAAAACAAAACAGAAAATAAATGTTGGTGAAGATGTGGGGAAATTGGAACCCTTATTCATTGCTGGTGGGAATGCAAAATGGTACAGCTATTTTGGAAAATAGTGTGGCAGTTCCTCAAAAAACTGAAAATAGAACTACCATAAAACCCCAAAACCAAACGCACTGCTGTCGAGTTGACTGCAACCTTTTGGTTAGCAGCCGAGTGCCTTAACCACTGTGCAACCTTTAGAACTGCCATATGATGCAGCAATTCCACTCCTAGGTATATACTCAAAAGAATGAAAGCAGAGACTCAGAAAGAGACTTGTACATCAATGTTCACTGCAGCATTATTCACAATAGTCGAAAGGTTGAAACAACCTAAATCCCATCAACAGATGAATGGATAAACAAAATGTGGTACATGCATACAATGGAATACTACTCAGTCAGCAGGAGAAAGGAAGTCTTGATTCATGGTACAGTACAGATGGAGCCTGAAGACACTATGCTGAGTGACATAAGCCAATCAGAAAAGGACAGATATTGTATGACCTCACTTATACAAAAAGATAAGAAAAGGCAAATGTACAGAGACCAAAGTTTATTAATGGTTACCATGGGTGAGAGGGAAAGGGAAAAGGGGGGTTAATGGTGATGGAAAAATAGCATTGATTAAAGGTAGGGTTGCACAGCCCATTACTGTAATTGCTATCAGTAAGTTGTACACCTGTAAAAAGTTGAATTGGCAAAAGCTGTGGGACAGATATATTTACATAACGTGAAAAAAAAATAAAATAAAAAGAAAGAAAAGAGTAGCTGCTGAGGCTGCTTATGTACAGCCAAACCCCTCATGGGATTTGGTTCCTTAGTTTGGAGGTTTAGGGTCATGGTTTCATGGGACATCCCAGTTAATTGGCCTAATAACGTGTTCAGTGCTTCTGTTCTACCTCCTAGTTTACTGCATAGTGCCTGGTGTCTTAAAAGCTTGCAACCACCCACCCAAGGCACAACGATTGGTCTCTTTTCACCTAGAGCAAGAGAGGAAGGAGAGTCAGGAATAGGAGGATATAGAATGTGTGGTCAACTGCCTCCATGAACAACTGCCTCTTTTGCCATGAGACCAGAAGAAGTGAATGATGCCCGGCTACCATTACTGAACATTTTGATCAAAGATTCCACAGACAAATCCTGATAAAAAGGGGGAAAATGCAGAACAGAATTTAAAATCTCATGGATTCACCTTTCTCGAGCCATGGGAGTGGATGAAACCCTGAAGCTATTGTGCTGAAATAATCTTTAAATCTTAAACCAAAAATATCCCCCGAAGTCATGGGACAGCTGTGAGGCGGTGGTGGGCAGTTGAGGAGTGGCTGTTCATGGCAAGACTGCCCATAGAGAAAGGGAGGCCAGGCCTGTCTTGAACAAGACTGGAGGATACAGGAGTACACCTGGAACACACAGGAAGCCACACCAGAGCAAGTCATCAGACAGGACAACTGAACACCACAGCGGCCCCAGCCTTTCTGAGCCACTCTACAAATACAATGCAATCCCAATAAAAATACCACTAGGGCTGTCTGCTTGGTTATTCTGGAGCTAGACAAGTTGACAATAAAGTACAGTTGGAAAAATAAATAAGCAATATTAGACAGGAAAATTCTACTATTTTAAACACTGATCAGTATTGTACTGTGGTGGCTGCAAGTCGCTATGATACTGGAAGCCATGCCACCAATATTTCAAATACCAGCATGGTCACCTACGTGGACAGGTAACAGTGGATCTTATAGACTAAGACAGACTAAGAAGAAAGGCCCAGTGATCTACTTCTGAAAATCAGTCGGTGAAAATCCTATGGACCGTAACAAAATATTGCCTGATAGAGTGCTAGAAGATGAGTCCCCTAGGCTGGAAGGCACTTAAAACACACAGTGGCCACGACAGTGGATTCGAGCAGACCAACAACGTTTCATTCTGCTGTACATGGAGTCACCAAGAGTAGAAGCCGACTCACCAGCAACGAACAACAACAATTGGTACATGAATGAACAGAGGAGACAGAAAGTCCAGAAAGATGCCCAAGTACATATGAACGCTCAATGATAAAGGAGCATTTCAGATGACTGTGGAAAAGATGGATTTTTTTTTTTTAAAGAAGTGATGAGAGACAACTAGATAGCTCCCAGTTGCTGCTGAGTCAATTCCAACTCATGGTGACCCCATGTGTGTCAGAGTAGAAATGTGGTCCATAGAGCTTTCAATGGCTGACTTTTCAGAAGTAGACTGCCAGGCCTTTCCTCTGAGGTGTCTCTGGGTGGACCTAAACCTACAACCCTTCAGTTAGCAGCTAAGCATACTAACCGTTTTACTACCCAGATCTGGACAAAGATAAAACTGGATCCATTTCTCACATTGCACAGTCAGGTAAATTCCAAATGGATTAAAATGTAAATGAAAAAAATAAAGCTCTTTCAATTATTACTAGAAAGAATGGGCAGATTTCTTTATAACCTGGGAGAGAGAAAAACTTCCCTAACTATGACTCAAAGTTCAGAAATAATAAAGGAAAAACTGATACACTATAAAACTAAAAAAACTTATGCATGGCAAAAAAATAAAAACAACAACAAAATTATTATTCCAAAGACAAATGTCAAATTGAGAAACATTATTTCCAAACTATAACACAAGGGCCAAAATCCTTAATCTATAAAGAGCGTCTAAAGATGAAGATAAAGACCAATAACTTGATACTCAAAGAAATGCTGGCAAAAGATATGGACAGTTCACATGAAAAGAGAAAAAAATTCAACAGAATGTTTTAAACTCAGTGGGCTTGCTGTTATTGTTATTTTGGAACTATTACTATTTATCATAGGATAACACATGTATTTACGCTAATGTTAGGAATCACTCAAAAGAAGTAAATCCCTATAATTTTTAAAGTTGAAAGTATCAATATGAAATACAGACTCATTTCCTCTTTCTACACATTTCCTAGCTCTGCAAGGAGCCCGTAAGTAGTGACAATCCAGTGCCAACAATACTCCTCGTCTCCAGACAAAGGGCTTATTAAGCCACCAACAAAGGGGACCAGTGCTCATGAGAGAAATTCCAGGCCTGGGGCAGAAAATACACAGGATGAGCTTGGACATCGAGTCCTGAAGGCAAGGATGTTATTACCCACAATTACCAGGTAATGAGAAGAGCTTTCCTCTGGGTAAAGATACAACAGTCTGACCAACAACAACAGAAAAAGAATAGCCATAATGGATTGAAATGTATTAAATATAACAAAATTCATAAATCTATACTGATACTGAAAAAAATAACCCACACTGGTCCCCTCTGGAGGTTGCTGAACTCTAACTCTCTATATCAAAATGGATTCATGAAAGAAAAGGATCCAGCATTACCCTGCTTTTACCATAGAGACTTGTATTTTAGCATAACCAAATAATTGATGAAAATTCTGCTTTTACAGAAGAGTCAAAGGTAATAAAGAATGACATAAAAATAAAAAATTAAGAAATTAGAAAATTACTGGATCCAAGCAATGATTACTAATCTTCCAAAACCATGAGGTGAAATGTTGCTGTGCACCAACATCCCTGTCCCTGATCATGTGCGCACCCCCTGGAGGTGACACCTGCCAGCAGGGGCCTCCTGATACGATGTAGCACCACCCAGAAAACACTCTTGCCAGAAAAACCAATCCTGAAGCCTCTATCTAACTACTAAGTTACAGGAAAATTGGGGCATAAAGCAATATGTTAAGCAAAAACTTAAGAGATATAATTAGTATAATCAAATAAATGACAGAAAAAAGGAAAGAAAAATGATTCTAGATTAAAGTAGACCTAAGATACATGTAAACAAAACATAATGTGTGGACCCTGTCAGGATCCTGATACAAACAAATCAGATGAAATGCCATTTTTGAGATGCTGGGGAAAACTGAACGTTGTCTGCATACAGGATGATAAGAAGTTACTGCTATTATTGCTGGGTGTAGTGAGACTGTTGAGGCTATGTTAAAAAAAAAGCCTCAATCTGTTAAAGATATACACTGAAGTATTTACGGGTAAAATGATACATATGTCTGGAATTTGCTTTAAAAATACTGTCTACCCATCCATTTCCCAAGCTGGAGAAAAGAAAATAATGGTAGAACGTTGATGGTTATTGAAACTGGGTACGTGAGAATTCACTGTGTAAGTCTTTAGTTTTGTGTGAGTAGGAATATTTCTATAGGAAAAAGTTGAGAAGAAATTGAGTTTCCAAGTAGCAAATATACAACACATCATTATAATCTAATGTACATTTGGCTAAAAAGAAAACAAACAAACAAAAAAATTCACCTACCCCATAAAACAAAAATTACCTATCAGACTGAGAAACTGGGTCCAGGCAGAGTAGAAAGGAGAAACGAAGGTGTGGAAGAGGAGAGACCACAGTGTAGACAACTATGTTGAAGAGTCTGGCTCTGAAGAAAGAGATGAAGAATGACAGCTAGAGGGAATCTCCCAGAATGTTTACAAGCTGAGGGAAAGAGCCAACACTGAGCAGAGGAGGGAAGGAACAGTGTCCTAAACAACAGGTGCTGTGGGGAGTAGCATCTTTATGCATCACGGAGGAGGAACGACGGTGCAAGACCCAAGAGAAGGCAACTGAGGAGAGGAGAGAATCCACCTCCAACCCAGGGCTGGGTAAGCACAGGTGCAGATGAGCTTCTCACCTGGGCACACACTGGGCTGTAGTCACCAATGGTCTCTGTTGTCTGAGAAAGGGAAAGCAAGGCATCTGCCAAGGGCACACCAGTGTGAAGAGATAAAGTAACTCAGGTGTTAGAGTTAGCTTGGGCTTGAATTTTGACCATTATTGTGTACGTTCAGACAAATCAAAGCTTAATCCTCAACCACAAAAGAGATAACAGAGGGACTATAGAGTTAGTAGAAAGTGGTTAACTCCCTACAGTAGTTGTGAGGATAATAAAGGATAATGTCTTATCTGGCACACAATAAATATTAACTATTATCTTTACTTTTGAAGAGCTACTAAGGGAACTGAGAAAGGTAGGTGAGCAGGGACACGCAACAGGACAAAGGATTGTCAAGCAGTATGGAAGATGAAGTCTCTCATATACAAAGATTTAGTGGTGTCAATCCATAGACCTGGCTGAGTTGCTCAGTAGGCTGACGAGCAGAGAGGAAGGGGCCAGTTAGCTCCATGGTCAGGGACAAGCCAGAGTGGCAGTCTGACAGCATGCAGCTTTTCCCATTAAGTGGTGGAATCTATTTCCCACCCCCTGAACCTGGGCTAACTTTGTGACTTGGTTTGACCACAGCATGTGGTGGAAGTGAGGACGAGTTCTGGAGCCTGGGTTCAGGAGGCCTGGGGGCTTGGTTCTCACTCCCTCAGGACACCGCCCAAGCTCTTCACGTAAGGCGGCTAGTGTGGCCTACTGGAGGACGAGAAGCCCACGGAAAACACAGGCACTATGGCCAACGGCCAGCACCGACTCCTAGTCACCTGAGCAAGGCCACTGGACTTCACATAAGCCAACCATCACCACTGGCTGTGTGATTCCATTTCATCTTTTTCCCTAATTGCAGTGAGTGATACTGGGTGACTCTCTGTCTCAACCAATTTGTAAAATAGTAACAATTCAGAAGGTTTTTGTGAGGATTAACCACTGCGCCACCAGGGCTCCAATAAGATAATACATATAAAAATTCACAGAAGTGCTCTTGGCACATGGTTTATTTTATAATATCTTAAGTAGAAGGTACCTCCCATATTTTACCGTGAACTATCTTCAGGATAACGCTGTCCTACTGCTTCTTGGAGTTGGACATTGAGAAAAGACACATTCTGCCAGGTTTCCTTTTCTCTTATTTTATCAAAAATTGATGTATAGAAGTCATACATGGTATCTCCACCTTCCATTAAGAAAAAATTTCTCATGGCCTGCAAGTACTCTACCAACCTGAATGGGGAGAAAATAAGCAACAGAAAGATCTCAAGTTCATAAGACAGGATTCTTGATCAATACCAGGTTTTGTACACTACCATTTTAAAAGTGAAACAGGTCTACATTCATAAAATTAGAAATATTAACACCTTTTAAATACTTCTTTAAATAATAAAAGTAGTATAGTTTTTCTTTAATAATTAGAAAGAAATGTTACTTTTCTATATAAGATTGCAGAAAATTTGGCAGGCACAAAAGTGTAACGAAAAAGATTTTTAATCCAAATCCCACCATCCATGGTAAATTTTCACTACTAGTATTTAGGTTATTTGTTTCAGTCTTTTTTTTTTCTAAGCATTTTTTAAAAGTATAGTTGCTACCATACCATACCCTGCCTTTTAAACTTTAAGAACATTTTACGTTATTCAAAACTCTTTATAAACATAACTTGTACTAATTTTATAAAGTCCATCATAAAGATACACCATAATTTAAAAAATAGTCATCCATTACTGACTAAGTAATTTCACTCTTAACGTGATGGGCATTTTTGTGCAATAAGCTTTTTCTGTATTTCGTTTGGAATAGATTCTCAGAAATAAACAAAACAATCAAATTTCAGAATGTAGTTAAGGAAGTCCTCTTGAGAGAAAATTTGTTTGTTCCACATCCCGCTTGCTACTCAAAAAAAATTAACTTGGAATATACATTTTTATAATAATTTCTACAACAGTTCTTAAAATACGATAAACTACTATTTCCAAAACGCATTTACTCTTTTTTACCTGTAATCTTTTTTTAGGGTTTGCATGAGATTTCCACAGCAATCTAGATATTGTTTATTGATATGAGGGTAGAGGCAAGATCTCAGTGTTAATTCAAAAGTCTGGCATGTCACAGATTCTGATGATCTATCCACACAGATATCACCACCAGCAAACTTCTCATGAAAGTCACTCTGTTCCAAATACAACCTTTAAGATAAAAATTGTGAATCTTCTTTTTATGAGATACTGTCAATGGAACCCCAAAGTCTCCGTTTTACCTTTAGTCCTAAAATTACCAACCATTACACAAAGAAAAAATCTTTTTCCCAAAATATCCTTTGGGTGAATCAGAGTCTTTCACAGAGTTGCTTCTGCCTGTAGGGACCGGTACCTGAACTAGTCTTTCTAGCCATTAGGGACGTGCCCAGAGAATGACAGCCATCGACAAGATAGCACTGTGTGGGTATTAATGACTTGTTTCGTGGGATTAAGCACCTACAAGCACCTTAAAAGCCTGAGGTGCATTTTATGCAGCGGGAGACTCTGACTTAATTTGCATGTCTGATGCCACCCATGACCCACACTTTAACAAGCACCTTTTGTATGAGTGACAGCACTCTTTATGGGCCTAAAGGCACAAAGACAAAGAACAGGGTCAAGTCTGTGGACTTCCACAAGCAGCAAGGAGGTCAAGTCATACAGCTGAAATACGTAAACACGTCTTTTTGTATTCCTTTCATTAAAAATAATAGGCTACAAGTTCTTATTTTTAAGGCTAGAAAACTCTACTGGTCAGAAATAAACAGCTACTAAATATTGCACAGACTCCATCATTTCAATTGTCAAAAAATTTGCAGGTGTGCATAACCTTGCAAAATTAATAGCCAGCAGCGGGTCATGAACATCATCCAGTTCAAGGTGTCTTTCAGCAATGGACTGCATCTTAATTAGGCTCTCCTTGGTCGTCTGTTGCTCAGTAAGGATACATGGAGTGGTATCTTCACCATGCCGAAGACGGGATTGCACAGATTCCAAAAAAAGGTTATACAAACTTTTTCTTTCTGCATCTGAAATACAAAGAAAAATGTATGGCAAACTATGTTATGGCAATTAATATTAAGAAAGATTAAGTAATTTCACTGTAACACAGCCTGGCATTTTCCTTTGGCATATGAAGGTCTGTTCGTGTTTCTTTACCTAGACTCTACAATGAAACATTTTTTATATCCTCTGTTGAACAATTACAAAGTTCATGGTTTAAATATCAAAAAGTATAAGCTGACTGTTTTTCTGAATAAATTAACATCCTAAACAGGACTCTTGAAAGTTACTACCATGTTGTTGTTGCTGTTAACTGCCTCACTGTAACACTAGTAGGAGTCATCAATTAACCGCCTCACCGTGACACTAGTAGAAGTCGTCAATTAACCGCCTCACCGTGACACTAGTAGGAGTCGTCAATTAACCGCCTCAGCGTGACACTAGTAGGAGTCGTCAATTAACCGCCTCAGCGTGACACTAGTAGGAGTCGTCAATTAACCGCCTCACCGTGACACTAGGAGGAGTCGTCAATTAACCGCCTCAGCGTGACACTAGTAGAAGTCGTCAATTAACCGCCTCAGCGTGACACTAGTAGGAGTCGTCAATTAACCGCCTCAGCGT
>NW_004443955.1:68254-73914 GCF_000243295.1 Trichechus manatus latirostris | reverse complement strand
AGGAGTCGTCAATTAACCGCCTCAGCGTGACACTAGGAGGAGTCGTCAATTAACCGCCTCAGCGTGACACTAGTAGGAGTCGTCAATTAACCGCCTCACCGTGACACTAGCAGGAGTCGTCAATTAACCGCCTCACCGTGACACTAGCAGGAGTCGTCAATTAACCGCCTCACCGTGACACTAGTAGGAGTCGTCAATTAACTGCCTCACTGTGACACTAGTAGGAGTCGTCAATTAACTGCCTCACTGTGACACTAGTAAGAGTCATTAATTAACTGCCTCACTGTAACACTAGTAGGAGTCATCAATTTCACTGGGAAAAAACGCTTCTCACAGTGGCCCTGGAAAGGCCATTTTAGTATTCAGTAAAAAGGGAAATATTCCTTATTTAAAGTAGATCTAATAAAGCAAAATAATTAGTATAACATTAAAATGATTTACAAACAAAACAACTAAAGTTACATCTATGCAATTCAAACCTTTTAATCAAAAACTTTAAAAAATACTTTAAATGTATTGCTTAAATTACATCAACAAATACCAGAGAATATACGAAGATTTTCTCAAAATCTATGATCAAGTCTGAACTACTCATCACTAAATTCATATCTGTCAGAGTTAATGGTCCTCAAGAGCTAAATCCTGGACTACAATAAGAAATGCCAGAGAATTATTTTTTAAAGAATCAAATTTAGGAAATCAAGAATAAGTAAAATATGTGTAAAACATTATTACTGCCTTCAAAGAGTTTCCAATGAAAACAAATCTTTTTTCAATCAAAGCAGCAGCATCTATTAATTTGATCATAGTGATGATTTCCATTAAAATAATAAGCTTTGATAATTTCAAAACCATAAAGTAATGACATATCTCAGGACGACAGGAGTAAACAGAGAGTAGCCATCAAGACGATGAGGTTAGATACACGAAGAAGGGGCATGTTACCTCTTGCCGCTGCCTGGCACCTGGCACTCTCCACACACTGTAGGTTCTTGAGCAGCTGCATCGATTTGCCAGCCATTATGATCTGCTTTAGGACAGGTTTGAGGAAGGACACCATGGTGTGCTGCCTGCTGGAAAGTCCCTGGTCACTACCAGAACTTGCACTAGCGTTGTCACTCATCTTTTCTTCGTTTTCAGTCTTTTCTGATACACTATACAATGTGTAAGTTGCATACCAGAAGTCTCTATGATTTACCGGAACATTTTTGTTTCTATAGAGATTCAAAAGAATTTTAAATTTACACTTTCCGTCCTTAAAAAGAACAAAAACAACAATATCTGTTCAGCTTAAGCTTGTGTTACAGGCATTCCAAAACATAGTAATATCAGATATTAGTAAAACAATTTTTTTTTTTAATTTTTGGAAACATATATGTTGTTCTTGTTAGCTGCTGTTGAGTTGGGCCTCAACTCATGGCGACCCCATGTACCGTAGTGTAGAACTGCCCTACAGGGTTTTCTTGGCTGTAATCTTTACAACAGCTGCTTGCCAGGTCTTTTTTCTGCAGAGCTGCTGGGTGGGTTCAAACCGCCAACCTTTAGATTAACAACTGATCACAAACTGCTTGTCCCAACCAGGCTTCTTGTAAAAATATATATAACATGACATTTGCCCATTCAACATTTTTCACGTATACCATTTAGTGATATTAATTACATTCACCAGGTTGCTATCACCATGTGATATCATTTACATTCACAGTAATTATTGCTAAACTTTCCATTACCATAAACAGAAAATCAATGCTTCCCAAACAACTCCCCCTTTTCCGTTCCCTCCCACCCCTGGTTATCATTAATAAACTCTGGTCTCTATACATTTGCCTATTTTAGTTATTTCATATAAGTGAGATCATACAATATCTATCCTTTTGTGACTAACTTACTTCACTCAGCATAGTATTTTCAAGGTACATCCATGTTGTAGCATGTATCAGAACTTCATTTCTCTTTAGAGTTGAGTAATATTCCATTGTATGCATGTACCATGTATGCACCATGTATGTCAAGGATTTTATGAGCAAGAAATTTAGTGATGCAGGAAGCATCAAAAGAAGATAGAAGGAAACAGAATCAGTGTACCAAAAAGAACTGGTTGATGTTCAACCATTTCAGGAAGGAGCATATAATCAAGAAAGAAGGTGAGGTTCAACTTGCACTGAGGGCATCCCCAAAAACGTAGCTCCAGGAATTGATGGAATACCAATTGAGATGCTTCAACAAACAGTGTAAGGCTGGAGATGCTTACTCATCTATGTCAAGCAATTTGGAAGACAGCTACTTGGCCAACTGAATAGAAGAGATCCATATTTGTCCATTCAAAAGAAAGGTGATAAAATGGAATGCGGAAATTATCGACCAATATCGTATGCTAGCAAAATTTTGCTGAAGATAATTAAAAAACAACTGCAGCCATACATTGACAGGAAACTGCCAGAAATTCAAGCCAGATTCAGAAGAAGATGTGGAATGATGGTATCATTGCTGATGTCAGATGATGGACCTTGGCAGAAAGCAGAGAATATCAGAAAGATATTTGACTGTGTGGATCATAACAAACTATGGACAACGTTAAGAAGAATGGGGCTTCCAGAAAACTCAATTGTGCTCATGCAGAACCTGTACATGGATCAAGAGGCAGTGGTTCAAATAGAAGAAGGTGGTTTAAAATCGGAAAATGTGTGCAGCAGGGTTGTATCCTTTCACCATACTTACTCAATCTGTATGCTAAGCAAATAATCCGAGAGCTGGATTTTATGAAGAATGTGGCCATCAAGACTGGAGGAAGACTCATTAGCCACCAGTGACGTGCAGACGACACAACCTTGCTTACTGAAACTGAAGACGACTTGAAGCACTTAACTGATGAAGGTAAAAGACTACAGCCTTCAATATGCATTACACCTCGTCATAAAGAAGATGAAAATCCTCACAGCTGGATCAATGTACAGCATCATAATAATTGGCAAAGCAATTTAAGTTGTTAAGGATTTCATTCTACTTGGATTAACAATGCCCATGGAAGCAGCAGTCAAGAAATCAAACAGCGTATTGCATTGGGAAAATCTGCTGCAAAAGACCATTTAGGGTCCTAAAAAGCAAAGGTGTCACTTTGAGGACTAAGGTGGCACTGACCCAAGACATGTTATTTTCAATCACCTCATATGCATGTAAAGGCTGGACAATGAAAAAGGAAGATGAAAGGAGAACTGACGCATTTGAATTGTGGTTTTGTGAAGAATACTGACTATACCATGGACTGCCAGAAGAACCAACAAATCTGTCTTACAGGAAGTACAGCCAGAATGCTCCTTAGAAATGAGAATGACGAGACTTCATCTTGCATACTTGGACATATCATTAGGAAAGACCAACCACTACAAAAGAATATCACGTTTGGTAAAGTGGAGGGTCAGCAAAAAGAAGGAAACTCTCCATTATATGGATTGACACAGTGGCTGCAACAATGGGCTGAAACACTGTGAGGATGGTACAGGACTGAGCAATGTTTTTTTCTGTTGTACATAAGCTTGCTCTGAGTTGGAGAGGACTTGACAGCAATTATGAACAAAACCATACAAAATGTTTCATGTCTTTCTAACATTCCATGGTTGTTTGCATCTTCTCCTCCACTAGAGGGTGAGGCCTATTCTTTCAATTCCACAGTACCTCTTATTGTGCCTTTCACAGACAGGTGGGTGTGCAGTAAATGTGGGCTGAATTAAATTAAAAGAGATTTGAAAAGTAAAAAAAAAAAAAAGTCCATCTGATGATGGACGTTCAGGTTGTTTCCATCTTTTGACTATTGTGACTAGTGCTACAATGAACAGTGGCGTACATGCATATGTCTGAGAGGCTGCTTTCCAGTCTCTTAGGTATACAACTAGGAGTGGAATTGCTGGGTCATATGGTGCTTCTACTTTTAGGTTTTTTTTCTAAATTTATTAATTTTGTTGTTGAGAATATATACAGCAAAACATATACAAATTCAACTGTTTCTACATGTACAACTTAGTGACACTGACTACATTGAGTTGTGCACCCTCCTTTGCATTAACATGAACTCACTGCCCCCTAAGGTTCCTATTTAAACTTTCGAGTTGCTGTTGTCAATTTGATCTCACACAGATAGTTCTTAAAAGAGCATAATGCTAAGGGCAGAACTTTCTTACCAGTAAAGCTAAACTACAGCTTGGTTTTAAGAAGACTTTAGGGGAAGTTTTTGGCTTAAAGTTTAAAGATTTAAAATAGTTTCAGGGGTTCACCCACCCTTCATGTCTCCAGAAAGTATTTTTAGTTTTTTGAGGAACCAGTAAGCTGTTTTCCATAGCAGCTATACTATTTTGCATTCTCACCAGCAATGGATAAGGGTTCCAATTTCTCCACACCCTTGTCAATATTTGTTGTTTTCTGTTTTACTGTTGTAGTTTAAATGAAGTTTACATTTCAAGTTAGTCTCCCATACAAAAATTTATACATTGTTATGTGACCCTAATTGCTCTCCCCTTACTGTGACACCACACTCCTCCTTTCCACCCGATTCCCCATGTCCATTCAAACAGCTCCTAACCCTCTCTGCCTTCCCATCTCACCTCGGGAAAGAAGAGGCCCGTTTAGTCTCTTGTATCTACTTCAGCTAAGAGGCACACTCCTCACAAGTTTATCACTTTATGTCCCATTGTCCAGTCCAATCCCTGTCTGAAGAGTTGGCCTTGGAAATTGTTTTAGCTCTGGGCTGACAGACAATCCAGGGGCCATGCTTTCCGGGGTTCCTCCAGTCTCAGTCAGACCATTAAGTCTGGCCTTCTTACTAGAATTTGAGTTCTGTACCCCACCTGTCTCCTGCTTCATCAGGGACTCTCTGTTGTGTTCTCTGTCAGGGCGATCACTGGTGGTAGCCAGGCACCATCTAGTTCTTCTGGTCTCAGGCTGATGAAGTCTCTGGTTTATGTGGCCCTTTCTATCTCTTGGGCTAACACTTTCCTTGTGTCTTTGGAGTTCTTCATTCTCCTTTACTCCAGGTGGTTGGGACCAATTGATGCATCTTAGATGGCCGCTTGCAAGCTTTTAAGACCCCAGATGCCACTTACCAAAGTAGGATGCATAACATTTTCTTAATAAGCTTTGTCATGCCAATTGACCTAGATGTCCCCTGAAAGCATGGTCCCCAGATCCCTAACCCTGCTACTCTGTCCCTCAAAGTGTTTGTATTTAGGAACCTTCTTAGCTTTGGTTTAGTCAAGTTGTGCTGCCTTCCCTTGAAGTGTGTGCTGGTATTCCCTTCACCTAACACTTGTCTACTATCTAGTGAGTAAGTAACACTTACCCTCCCTCCCCACCATCATAACCATCAAAGAATGTTTTCTTCTGTGTTTAAACCCTTTTCTTGAGTTCTTATAATAGCGGTCTTCTACAATATTTGTCCTTCTGTGACTGACTAAATTCACTCAGCATAATGCCCTCCAGATTCCCCAAGTTATAAGATGTTTCACAGCTTCATCGTTGTTCTTTATCGTTGCATAGTATTCCATTGTGTGGATATACCAGAATTTGTTTATCCATTCGTCCACTGATGGGCATCTAGGTTGTTTCCATCTTTTTGCTATTGTGAATGGTGCTGCAATGAACATGGGTGTGCATATATCTATTTGTGTGAC
>NW_004443955.1:14763-68154 GCF_000243295.1 Trichechus manatus latirostris | reverse complement strand
TAGGACCTCCAGCACAATGTTGAATAAGAGTGGTGATAAAGGGCATCCTTGTCTGGTTCCCATTCTCAAGGGGAATGCTTTCAAAGTCTCTCCATTTAGGATGTTATTGGCTGTTGGCTTCATATAAACGTCCTTTATTGAGGAATTTCCCTTCTATTCCTATTTTGTTGAGTTTTGATCATGAATGGGTATTGGACTTTGTCAAATGCCTTTTCTGCATTGACTGATAAGATCCTGTGGTTCTTGTCTTTTGTTTGATTTATGCGATGGATTATACTGATTTTTTTCCTAATGTTGAACCATCCCTGCATAGCTGGTATAAATCCCACTTGGTCATGGTGAATTATTTTTTTGATATGTTGCTGAATTCTATTGGCTACAATTTTGTTGAGGATTTTT
Organism: Trichechus manatus latirostris; assembly: GCF_000243295.1. NCBI lineage: Eukaryota > Metazoa > Chordata > Mammalia > Sirenia > Trichechidae > Trichechus > Trichechus manatus. The sequence continues at coordinate 67,755 of NW_004443955.1, read as the reverse complement.
GCATCAATGTTCATGAGGGATACTGGTCTGTAATTTTCTTTTTTTGTGGTGTCTTTACCTGGTTTTGGTATCAGGGTTATGCTGGCTTCACAGAATGAGTTTAGGAGTATTCCATCGTTCTCTATGTAGTGGTGTTAACTCTTCTCTCAAAGTTTCATAGAATTCTCCAGTGACACCATCCAGGCCGGACTTTTTAGTTCTCCATCTCACCTCAGGCCCCTGATGTGGGTAGGTGAATAGCCCGCTTAATGGGTAGAGCAGTGTCAAATATCACAAACCTGCCACTTCACAGCTAAAACCGTTCAAGTTACACTTCAGCTATATACCTTGTTGTACTGCAGTAATGAGGGCCTACGTTGTTGAGATGGGCCCACACAAATCTCTGCAGGGGGAAAGGCACTCAAGGTCCAGGGATCCCTTACACCTGTGCCTAGGCAAAGGACCTGTGCCTACCCTGGGTTTCTGGCTTAGAGGAGCCAGCAGTTTATTTTTTCCCGTTTGTTAAATTTGTTCACTCTCCAAGGCAGGGAGAATGGCTCAGGGCATGTGACGGATCCTACTTCCGGCCCAGGGGACTTGGCGATTGCTGACACTGGTCCGAGACCCAGTGTAGAGCAGGGAGTGGGGAGGTAAATGGGAGAGAAGTTTCTCCCTAAGGGGGCTGTTTTTGATCCGCACAGTAGGGTATGCAAGAACTTAGCTTTCAATGATCTTGGGCTGCTTCTCACTGGTTCTGGGTGGCCGAGTAGATTCTCTGCAGCTGGGTCTCTTCCGGTGCAGAATACGCCTCCTGAGCACCGCTGCTCGCCTGCCTCACCACTCACCCATGAGCTGATCAGGCCTGAAGGGCTCAGGCTCTTGCCAGGTCAGGCGACCTGGCAACCCCTCGCTGCTTCCGAACTGTCTCTCCCTCCCCCTGCCACTCAGTCCGGTTCCTTAATTTTGCCTTGGATGTTCAGGGCTCTTAGATTGTCATATATAATTGATTCACTTGTGTTTTGGGTCTTTGCTGTAAGCGGGTCCACTGGAAGCATCTGACTACTCTGCCATCTTGGCTTCGCCTCTCTGTTTTCTTTTTTTTAACCATCCTAGTGGGAGTGAAGTGGTTTATCTCACTGTGGTTTCAAATTGCACTTTCCTAATGGCTAATGAGGAGCCCTGATGGCACAGCGGTTAAGAGCTTGGCTGTTAACCAAAAGGTCAGCAGTTCAAATCCACTAGCCACTCCTTGGAAACCCTATGGGGCAGTTCTACTCTGTCCTACAGGGTCGCTATGAGTTAGAATTGACTCGACGGCACACAACAACAACGGCTAATGATTTTGAGCATCTTTTCATGTGCTTATTGGTCATTTGTATATTTTCTTTGGTGAAATGAGTATTCAAGTCTTGGCCCATTTTTTGATTGGGTTGTTTGTCTTTTTGTCTTTTTGTTAAGTTGCAGGAGTTCTTTATATATTCTGGATATTAAATCTTTATTCGATATATGATTCCTGATAATCTTCTCCCCATCTGTAGGTTGTCTCCTCACTTTGTTGTTAAAGTCCTTTGTTGAAGAAAAGTTTTTAATTTTGATGAAGTCCAATTTATCTATTTTTTTTTTGGTGTCATATCTGAGAATCTGTTGTTAAAAAATGGGTCCCAAAACACCCTCTGTTAGTAAAACAAAGCAATCTTCACGCAAAATGGGGCAGAGGTTTTTATCTGACCTTAGTTTAACAAAGATAAGTGGATAATCATTCTGAGTGGTGTAAATAAAATTTACTGAATTGGAGTTGGGTAAACTAAGTACAAGTGAGTAATTTGGTCTTTTTCAAGAGTAGAATGAGAAATCACCCATTTTACCATCTCCTGTGAAGTAATCTTCAGATACTGATACTGTTTTTCCCCCCCACTCCCCCCTGCCTTAGGGGAAAATTCTTCTTTATTTTTTTACTGCGATGAAATATATTTAACAAAAACATTTACCATTTTACATGTACAATTCAGTGACATTAATTGCATTCACCATGATGTATAATGAATACCACTATCAGTCTCAAAATTTTTTCATCACCCTTAAGGGAAACTCGGTGCCCCTTAAGCAATACCTTCCCATTCCCTCCCTCCCCACCCGCCCCTGGTAACCACTAGTACTCTGGTCTCCATGCATTTGCCTATTCTAGATATTTCATATAAACGGGATCATACACTATTTGTCCTTTTGTGTCTGGCTTATTGCACTCAGCAAAATGTTTTCAAGGTTCATGCATGTTGTGGCATGTATCAGGACTTCATTTCTCTTTATGGCTGAGTCATATTCCATTGTATAGATGTACTACATTCTGTTTATTCATCTGCTGATGGACACTTCAGTTGTTTTCACCTTTTGGCTACTGTGAATAGTGCTGTGCAATGAACACTGGTGTACAAGTAACGAACACTGCTGAATCATATGGTAATTCTATGCTTAATTATTTACTTTTGAGGAACCACCTAACTGTTTTCCACAGTGGCTGCACCATTTTTAACTCATCATCCTCGAAGAATAGTCTGAATATCATTTTCTGAAAAACGCTCATGTGAGATTGATGAAATGGGACATAATGATGGAGCCAAGGTTCAGTTAAAGATAAGCCTCAACAGGAAGGCCAGTTTACTTACATGAGCACCACTGCCTTTCCAGGACTCTAAGAATGTACAAATATTCTTTCTTGTGAATAACATGGATCCAAAAAAAGAAAATAGGCTGCTGTCAAGTTGATTTCGAGTCATGGCAACTCCACGAGCGTCACAGTAGAACTGTGCTCCATAAGGTTTTCAATAGCTGTGACCTTTTTGAAACAAGAGTGCCTTTCTTCCGAGGCACCTCTGGGTAGACTCAACTGACAACCTTTCAGTTAGTAGCGGAGCACTTAACTGCTTGTGCCACCCAAGGACTCCATTACATGGACAGCTATCAATAAAGCCATACATTTAAACAGACTGCATTGCTTAAAACTGAATTACAAGAGTGCAGACAGCACTACACCACAGATTATGGGATTCTGCTCAGAAAAACCAACTAACTGAAGAGGAATTGTCATAAACAGATTAAAATTTTCCTTCATTGTTTATTAAATATTATCTTAAAAGTATAAAAAAAAAGTAGCTAATTCCAAGAAATAAATATAGTAGAAGCATATTCCATAGTATTTTCCTATCTTTTATTCTTATTAATAATTTATAATGAGAATAGTTGAAGCCATTTGATATCACCTAAATTCATTTTATAGGAAGCAGTGTGACTTTTAACATACCAGCCCGTCATAAGAATATTATCATTCAAAAATATAATTTCCTAAGAAAAGCTATGAACTGACATAAAACTCTGAAAAAGATATTTTTAATTGGCTGGTGACCTGATGTCTCCTATAAAAATTCAACAAAACTTGCCGATGGTGACAACACAGCTGTCATTTTGAACTGCTCTTAGTGTCATCTGAAACTAATCAAAGCACACCATTTCCACGTGAGAGAAAATGCATAAAACCAGCACCAGGAGCCTTCTCCATGCACCACATGGAGTTCTCCATCTCACCTCTGGATGATGAATTCCTTAGCGCAGTCAAAAAGGTGCCCGTGCACTATCCACTCGTCCACAGTCTGCAGGTAGGGCCGCACAGTTTCTACCCAGAGGGAGAACAGAAGGGAGACCTGCAGACAAGAGTGTGGACACTTAACTTTTGGGAGCTTCCCTATCACTAGATAAAACGATGCTTAAACATTTCTGAAACGCCTTTTAAAAGTGACCTAATTTCTGTTTTTTTGAAACAAAATAAGAAACTAATGGCTCAACAACAAATGTATACTAAAAAATTCTATTTAAAAACTCACCTGAATCTGGGATGACCATATTGCTTATAGTCCATACCAGGACCTTCTTAAGAGTGAAAATTACACAGGGACAACAGGCATAAACCGTAATAGCCCAGGGAAATGGGGATATTGTTCCTGTCTGAATAGTACCATCAACAAACTGTCTATTAGGAATGGAAAATGATTTCATTCTGCTCTAGTTTCCAGCAGGAATAAAATTGTAACAACTTCCTTTATTTTAAACTGCAGTACCAAACTGGTTTAACAAAAAGTTACGCCAACAAACTTGCAAAAACACCTAAAAAATGTTCTCAAACCTGCAGTTTTTCAGGTTACAGTCTCTAGTTAAATTTGTATTTTTAAGAAAGGGTTATTATAAATTTTGATGTAAGTCATGTATGTATTTTTCATGTCTTGCTTTTCATGTTTTGCTTTGTCCTTGCCTCATCCTTCTGGTGATCTTGGCAATGAGAGCTGAAAAACCAATTTCATACAGCCTTCTGTTTGGCAGGCTGCTCACAAAGAGTTCCTGTGTAGATTAACTCCAACACAGAAGCTAATTTTAAAGCTCTGAATAATGGTCTGATACAATGATTTAAGTATCATTGGTACCAAGAAGTATGACAGGCTACCCATCACTCCTTTGACTATGCAAAATGGAGTAACACATTTTAGACTAGACAGGGGTCCCACATACAGTTTGCTCAGAGGCTTCTCCAACACTGTCATATTCAAGAATGGCCTTGTACAGTGTGTTGAGTAGGTGAGATGCTCGAACAACATTTCGCGTGTCAGGTGGGACTTCAGCAACTCCAGTGCTAAACACTCTGTGCAAAACCTTGAGCTGAGCCAGTCGAGGTGATAACTTGTCCACCACTATAGAGAGAGTTACTGTAGTATCTGCAAATATTAATAAATCAAACTCAATAGCAAGGAAAAACATCTGCATTCAAAATTTGATATAAATGCTAAACCACTTATGTAAATATGTATAACAAACTAGAGGGTGGTAGGTTTTAATCTCATATCACAAGGATCTAATTTCCCTAATGAAGAAAGAAATCCTGAAAGTCAAGGAGAAACAGACAAATAACTTAGCAGAAAAATAAGGTACAAAGAAACTGACAGTTCACAATAAAGGAAATACAAATGATTCTTAAACATATAAAAACACAAACATAATATAATAATGCAAATTAAAACTACATTAGGTAAAACAAACAAACTACACTGGGCTACCATTCTAGTTTGGGAAGGTGGAGGAGGATATGACTACAACGAGGTAGCAGGAACAAGGCCTTCGTGGTGATGGCACATTTCCGTATCTTGAATACAGAGGTGGTCATACGAATCTATATGTGTGATTAAATCTCACAGAACTACAGACAAAGACAACTGCTTCCCCTCCAAAAAAAAAAAAACCCAAAATGAATGCCCATATAAACTGCTGAAATCTAAGTGAGGTCTACTGTCTAGCTGATGTTTTCAGCCAATGTCAATTTCCTAGTTCTGACAAAACTTAACCTGTTGCTGTTGAGTCGATTCTGAATCATAGTGACCCTACAGGACAGAGTAGAACCGCCCTATAGGGTTTCCAAGGCTTTGTGGAAGCAGACTGCCACATCTTTATCCCACGGAGAGGCTGGTGGGTTCGAACAGCTGACCGTTCTGTGAGCTTAACCACTGAACCACCAGAGTTCCTTCTAGTTTCGACATGCATTACAATTACATGGCACCGTTGGTGAGCTGAATGATGGGAACATGGGCTCGCTCTGTATGATTTTTGCAGTACTTGAAAATAAAAGTTAAAAAGAAAAAGTACACTGGGAGAAGACCAAAAAGTTTGATAACATACTGGTGGCGAGAGCGTGAGAAAACAGGTATTCATATACAATGCGGGCAATAGTGTAAATTTAAAGACGTACCCTCACGGACAGCAATGTGGTGATAGCTACTGAAATCATAAATGCACATATCCTTTGACCCAGCAATTTCATTTTTTAGAATTTATCCTAAAGGTAACCTGCTTGCATATGTGTACAACTACTTAGATATAAGTGGTTATGACTGCAGCACTGTTGGCAATAGCAATCCGCAAGTCCATTTCAAGAAGGGAATACATTTATAGGATGAAATACTAAACTTGTAAAAAAGAATGAGGAGGTTAACTATATATTTGTATGGTATAATCCAGAAAGCAATTTGAAGACAGTAGTATAATAGACTACGAGGTATGTGTGTATGTATATGCATTTGCTGGAAGGATGCACAAGAAACTGGTTACCTTTAGGGAGGGGAACTGAGTGGCTGAGGAATTGGAGCAGGAAAAATAATCTTCACTATAAATTCTTTTGTGCTTTTTGGATTTTTAGAGATATAAATAGTTTAAAAAATAAATTTAAAATAGTAATAAATAACGCATGTATTCATGAGAATTACTTATTTGCCGCGTAACTTTTATATCTTGCATCAATTAATAACCTAAATGGCATGAGAGTTGTACGTCTTATAAGTAAAAGTGAAGAACATTTAAATACCATTATTGATGATATACTTCTCAATTTCCGTAAGTTCCTCTTTGAAACCAATGAAGTATTTGTACAGGGCCCACATGAAAGCCTGGTAGGTCCTAAAGGGAGCTTCGGTGGACTTCTTAGGAACGGAACTATTTCCAGGTAATACACCATCAGAACTGTGCCCCCTGACTTCATCGATGAACTCCTGGAGTCGAAACACAACCTGGCCATATGCTGCTATTTGTTCTAGCACTGATCGTAAACAGTTCTATAACAGAAGCAAATCACAATTATTTAAAGTCAATCCTCTGTAAGTAGTCAAATTTACTTTCCTTTCACTTTGAAATATTTCCCCATGACTGTTTTAAGCCACGTGCTTAGCAAAAAATGAATTAGTAAAAAGATTAAAATTTAATTTTACATTCAAAGGAAATAGAGAAGGCATTACTTTCTACAGAATGTAGAACTGGAGTTTATACTTTCTTCTAAACACACATAAGATAAATGTACTATAATCAAAGAAAATTAGAGTGTACAATTTTCTGATGATTTCAGTATCTTAAACTTATTAGCCTTTCCCAATACAGAATGACAGAAATAAAAAGCAGAAAAAATGCAAATCAAAAGTGAGTATAAACTTCAATACAAAATTAAAGAATTCTCTAAACACAATATAGGTCTACAACTTAATTCTACTTTTTAGATTTTCAATATATTTAATAGTTAATATTAATATCGTAAAATGATCTGAAGTTATATTACCATGGTTTACGCATATGAAGGGGAAACAGGCTTTCAGAGGCTGAACATGAGTGCCTTCACCGTGGTCCGCTAGTTCACTACAGTTTGCTAAGTCATCCTCACGTACGCCCCTGGCTTGCAATGCCATTGTCCACCAGCACTCTAAAGCCTCTGCCCTCCCACTGCAGGGTGCAGAGACCTGCTTTGGTCCTGTGGCCACCCAGGACTCGCCTCGTCTGTAACTCTCCCTAACAAACTCCTTTGCTGCCACCCTGGAGTTGTCCACCTCTTTCTTCAGTCTCTTGGCACCCTCTATTTTTACAGGCAAATTTCATGTTACTGGTCCATACTTACAGGGTCCATGCCTACAGGGTTGCTAATGAGTCCTAACTGACTCAAGGGCAATGGGTTGTTGGGTTGTTTGGTCCATGCCTGGACAACTGGCGAGCCATCCAGGAGGCCGAGGAAATGGAGAGTGGGAGTGAGGCCTCTGTCGGGGAAATCCCAGGTTGGCCAGTGATCTCCATGTGGGGAGGTCTGGTCCATATGCTTTTCTGCATGTGGACTGCTGACTGAGTAAGGGGATGCCCCCAAAACTCCAAGTGGCACAGCCCGATTATGGGCAGATGCACGCCTTCATAAGTGTGGAAAAGAAGCTAGGAAAGCAGTAGCAGTCGTGAAATGGCCACTGCTCTGGGCTGTTTGGATGGCCACAGAAGCCCAGCTAGCTGCTAAAGTGTGTGTAAGAGCTTCGCAGGAAGAGTTACAGCTAAAAAAGATGTGTCGCAGTTGCGCGTGGCCACAACTGATGTATTGAGAGCCACGTCCACGAACAGGATGAGCAACTAGAAACACTCATCTGCAGGTTTGTAAAGATAGGAGAACAATCCCCTAGCCATTGCTCAAAGCCCTACAACAATGGGACTGGAGATAGCTGGACGGGCTAAACAGGTCCCTGGAGCTGAGAATGCTCTGTAACACCAAGTGCAAAGCAAAAGTTAAAACGGGGAAAAAGCCCTTCAAAATAGCTTGTGTTGAGTAGCCCGCAAGAGATCTCAGAGGCCCTGGAGTTCACTGATAACTGCTCTGCCAAGATAACTGAGCAGCAACATAGCCGCAGCTGCAACAGTAAGGGGAAAACTAAAATAGGAGGGGCCACTTCCAGGTGACCAGGCAACTGGGCTGAACCCGTGCTTGCGCCTGGTATGGTGGAGACGTGGCTCCGCAAACGACTGAGGGCTCGGCCAACTTTGCCCAGATCTTCTGACCTTCAGAAATAATTAAGACTGAAAATTAAGCCTAGGTCCCTCTGTCACTAGGGAGGACCAAAGGCCTTATTTTACAATTAAAGTTCAATGAGGAAATGAAAAAACATTGTGTATGTCTTGGGTTTTAACACCTGGCACCAAAATGAAAAAAACTTTTGGGTCTAAGGTCACCAACTTTCAGACCCTTGCCCAAGCCGATTATGGATAAGTCCCCTTACGGCCCCTACAAACCGTTATTACGTGTGTTGACAATGCTGATGTTAATGTACACCTGTGTAAACTTTTGCCTTCAAGCCCTGACAGGAATTACTGCCATCAGGGCCATTTTTAGCAGGGCATACAGAAACTGCGACATACGTTATAGTTAATAACCTGGCCATTCAATCCAGCCACCGACAATACTCGTACTGACATATAAGACAAGCCCTTACGGGTATATCTGTACCCAAAATAAATAAATAAATAAATAATAACAAATAAATTCAGTTCCTGATAAGCTTTTGTTACTTCTGTGGATGGTCACCAGAAAGTCCCCTATGCAGACCGCTCTTGCCAACTGACTGCAGCGGCTAAAGCATCCTCTGCTCCAGAGCAAACAGATGTGCAACCGACCACCTCCTGGATTTCAGATAGGACAACCCATGTGGATTCATACACCGTTCTAGACTGGGCCTACATGCGTGGACCTCCTCTATCATCAGAAAATGCCAGAAAGCACAGAAAAGCTGATCTGCCTACGAGACCCTGGCCAAGGCTAAAACCTACCCAAGAACAGACTCCTGAGCCAACAAGCCAGGGCATCCTCAGCAGGTAAATCATATCAGGGCCTCTTATCGCATACAGAGGCTTCCACTGGATCTTAAATGAACCCTTTATGCTCTGTATCACCCCCAAACCATAGGGGCAATTGGGCACTTCAATGGACAGGCTTGAACAGCTGATGGGAGGGGACAAGACAAGGTCAGCCTGAACTATACATCTCAGGCAAGCAGTCTGGGGTCTCAGTGCAGCAGTTCCCTGCAAGGGCATTTCTCATTTGCACCATATGTTTGATCAAACTGTCTATTCTATAAAATGTGTTTCTTTTGTATACAACTGTTCCTGACAAAAGATCTGGGTTCCCAGAGAGGTCACTGCCTCAAGACTAAGACAGACAGCCTGGGTGGCTATAGCTCGGCAACCCTCACCTCAAGTCCCATGGGAGATAGGGGAGGGGAGGAGGGAATTGTTAATGTTGTCTCTTTTTCTTCTCAGATTATCTCACAAGGATGGAAAGGCCCCTCATCCATGGGCCCCAGTGATACAGGCTTTTGCTAGAGCTACTAATCAGGTCAATAGTTGGCTCTGTCAACACCTGAATTGAGATGATGAGTCATCTCCCCACATTGTTCCAGGTGATCTGTCAACAAGGAGGACACCTCGTGGACCAACTGAATGTGTCACCTGGTGCACTGAGGAGATCATGTGGTAAATGAATACGGTCAACTCCACTACTTGTGGAAAACATCTTTTGAAGTATGAAAGCTATTTGTGGGGAGTGCTCCAACTTTAAAAAGAAATTTCTCTGTGTGTTAAAAATGTAAGTGGCACGTGACTGGATGGTTTGACTACGAAAACAGTACTTTTAAGCCTGAGTTTGATGTTACTCTTGACACGGAAAACCTGCAGGATATGACCAGGTGCTCCAATGTATATTGACTGACTAAATCAACTCTGAATTAGCCTGGTCTGGCAATGGTAATACCTCGTTCAACTGTGCTGAGAAAGGGAGCTTTTGTATTACTTGTACTGAAATGTGTACTGTTTATATAATGTGCCATGCTGGGAGAAATATGCTGTTTTTACATAAATAAATCAGGATATGTTACATATGTATAAGATTGAACAAATGCAGCCCTTTCATCTATTCAGTTGGCTTAGACTAAACTACAACTGAGGTGGCTGGTTGGGATCTATCTTCCAAGCAGGCCTGATCAATCTGCTGGGACAGTCCTACTAGTAACCCTCATTAAATGCTGCCTCAAATGATGTACAGATATAACATCCACCAGAGTTATGCATCAAACCACAGACATGCAGTTCGACGTCCAAAATGGGTAATGGGCATACCAGGACTTGGTACTGCTTGGCTTCTTTTTCTGGCACCCTGATGGGAGTCAGGGAATAGAATGTTGGGGGAATGGTCTGCCTCACTTCCCATCCAGGCTGCCTAAGTAAAGGTCTTGGGCCCAGAACATTCTCTGATAAGGAGGCTGGGAATTGGGTCACCTTCTCTCTCTCAGTTCCTTCTCGTTGTCAGAGAAGCCCTTCTGTTCTGGGGACACAGTAATTTTCTCTGTCTCTTGCACATGCGTGGGCACCATATGGCACTTGGCCAACCTCACTTCTGTATCTGTTACCAGTGGGGAGGGAACGGGGTCTCTCGTACTACAGCACAAGAGGGAGACTGTGCCAGATTTTAAGAGCCAGCCTTGAGGGGTGGACTGAAGGGGAAATAGGTTTTGCAAGGCCAAACATGAGTGCCTTGCAGTTCACTACAGTTTGCTAAGTCATCGTCACGTAAGCCACTGGCTTGTAGCCACCATCGCCCACCACCACTATAAAACCTTTGCCCTCCCACTGCGGGGTGCAGAGATCTGCTTTGGTCCTATGGCTGCCCAGGACTTGCCTCATCTGAAAGTGTCCCTAATAAAGTCCTTTGCTGTCACCCTGAAGTAGGCCACCTCTTTCTTTGGTCTCTTGGCACCCTCCATTTTTAGAGGCAAATTTCATGTTACTGGGCCATGCCTGAACAACATATCTTATTTAATTCTCTAATTATAATAAATACAAATAACTTACATGTGTCAAATGAGTTACTACAATATTGTTTCTCACAGTTATCTTCCCATCTATCAACTGAAATATAAACAGCTTTTTTACCCCTGAAAGTAACCTGAAATGACATAAAAAAGATAAATGTACTTTTAAGTCTAGAAAAATAGTCACTACAGTAATGTCTAAGAAATTATAACGAAGGATTCAGAATTTGGGGGCAAAAAAGAAAATACAACTTCCAAAGGTCAGATAATAAGAAAATGGAAGACATCAATCTTTGTATTTCCTTAAGACTCAAGATCTTTCAATATCATCTTGGAGAGGCATCCAAAAGAATGTTCTCAAAGCACTTCCACCTGCAAACTTGATCCAAACAGATGTTCCAATTTTAAAGAACATCAATATTATGCTTTATGGCAGAAAGCAACAAAACCTAGAAATTTCAATAGCAACAGCACCACATGTTGCATTTTTCATTTTCATTTTCGTGTGAATACAATCTAAATTCTTGGAGCGGTTCTATTAGTTCCTGGTTTCCAGGTATGGGACAATACTCTATTAAAAGCAATAAGCAGCAATCTAGGGACTTGCTTTAAACTCAGATATTTAACAGGTGGTTTAAACTAATTAAATCATATACTAAATTGTTTAAAATGGAAAAGAAGTGAATGTATCAAAATCTCACAATCTCCATGGTCAAATCTGAAGTCTGGGCTTCCTGATTCTGCTAACCAACCCAGGTTTACATGCCTGCTGGAAACTGTTCTGGGTTCATACCTAACAGCCTGGTTCTAGTTTGCATGTGAAAGTCCCTGAACACTTCTCTTTTAAAAAAACAACATTTTTGTATCTCATAAATAAAGACTTCTAGACTATTAAGTAGGTTAAGAGGTCTTACCATAGGGTTTCCCGGATAACCTGAGTTTCAGTAACAAAAACTCTGTCATCTGGAACATATAAGGAATCACTGCTATACAGGTGTTGATCCCTATTAGAGAATAAATATCAAATGCCAACATAAAGATATCTAATTAAGTAAAAATACACATCTCAAAGATTATATGCAATTTAATGGTATCTTAATCAACTAAACAAATACTTTAGGCATCCTCCCATATTCACTTTCAAGAGTCAACTGAAATAATCTCAGACAAGCCCTTTCAGAACAATTTCAATTGCTATGTTTATTGCTGACTTAGGCAAATGTTTTAAAATCAAGCATTGTTGTTTTTTGGAAGACAGTAACTGTATTTTTGTAATAAGGGCAATAAAACAAACCAAATATGACCCAATATACACCAATCAATTCATTTTGAAAATAACAACAAAAATCAAAACACAGATTATAATTCTATAATAACTTCATTATTTTTAATAACAATTAATAACTAAAAACTATATTTAAGTAGAATTGCTAAAAAAAAAAGAAAGAAAAGAAAAAAATCTGACCAGTTTAACTTACAGGGAAGTACTCAGTGATTTAAATCATACATCAAAGTTTCTTCTACCATTATATTAAATGAAAAATTTAGCTTCTTACCAGACAACAGCTAAATTGGAGTGTAAATGTAAGCTATGAGGAAACCACAAGGACCTGGCTGTCCAGTACTGAAGGACCACATGCTCCTCCAGCCAGCTCCGGCCATCTGTCTCATCTACAGGAATAAAATTTAATAAAAAGTTTAAGTTTATAACAGTTAATAAAAAACTCTTGGTCAACTTTGCCACTATATCCAGACTGCAGTTCCTTTCAAATATATAATTGAAAATGATTTGTTAAAATAACAGCTACCCAATAACATTTATATATTCATTTATTTAAAACCATTGAGATATTGAGATACACATACAATGTTTAATTAAATGCCATTGGGTAGAAAGTAGAAAAATATTGTTCAATTTTAAAATAACTCCATCAATGAAAAGATACAAACAGGATATTTGAATAGTCCAATAACCATTAAAGAAACTGAAATGGTAATCAAAGACATTCCTCAACCACCCCTAAGCTTCAAGACTGGTATTAAACTTTTAAGGATTAGATAATCTATATTTTACACAGGTTGTTTCAGAAAATAGAAAAAGGGAAAGTTGCCTAACTGTCTATGAGGCTCATATAACGTTGATATTAAAACCAGATAAAGACATGATAAAAAAGTAATTCACTGAAGTATAAAGATGAAAAATCCTAAATTAAAAAATAGCCAACCCAACCCAATTTAATAATGCAAAAAAAAAAAAAAAAACCCACAGTATGTTAATGGGGGGTAAACAACTTAGAACAGGAGGACAAGAATGGTTGCACAACTCAAAGAATGTAATCAATGTCACTGAACTGTACGTGGAGAAACTGTTGAATTGGTATATGTTTTGCTGTGTATATCCTTAACAACAACAAAAAATAAAACAGATTATAAAAAAAAATAACTCAATGATCAAGTAGGTTTATCTATGGAATTCAAGGACGATTCAGTATCAGAAAATCTATCAGTGTAGTAATAAAACCAAAACCACTGCCTTTGAGTCAATTCCAACTCATAGTGACTCTGTACGACAGAGTAGAACTGCCCCATAGGGCTTCCAAGGCTGGAAATCTTTACAGGAGCAGACTGCCACACCTTTCTCCCGTGGAGCGACTGGTGGGTTTGAACCGCTGACCTTTCGGTTACCAGCTGAGCGCTTAACTATTACTGTGCCACCGGGACTCTTCAGTGTAGTAATAGAGTAAAAGAAAAAAATAAAAGGATTATCTCATAAATACAGAATAGTATTTTATAAATTCAACATTTATTTTATGATTAAGCATTCCAAGAAAAACAGGAATAGAAGAAAATTGTCTTAATTTGGCAAGGCCACATACCCAAAACCTATTCCAAAAAAACCCACTTCAGGTGCAATCCCTTTCAGGAATTTCATGTCAACCCCCTTAGGATGAGACCAAGTCCAGGATGTCCACTCTTACTGCCACTGCTTACTACACAGACCAGACTTAACAGATCAGAAAGAAGACATGACTATCATGTTATGAAGAGGATATAAGAAGAGGTAGGAAGAGATAAAACACTCAATATCTGCAGATAATATTGCTCATTTATATAAAAAAACCCAATAGAATCAACAAAGTATTATAATTAATACAAGAGTTCAGCAAGGATGCTGGACAGAAGACAGACTTACAAAAACCAATAGTGTTCCCCTACACCAGCAATAAACAAAACAAAAAAAAAACAGTCACAAGAAAAACTGAAACATAAGTAGAAAATAATTATCAAATGAATACTTAAGATCTTTATAAATTTCCAAAATCTAATAAAAGACATAAAAAATAAGAGTAAATAGAAAAGGAAAAGACATCAATTCTCCCCGAGTTATATCTACAAATTCCAGGTGAATTTTTAAAAAGAAATTTATCATACTGTTTCTAAAATGTGTATGGATTGTTGCTGTTGTTCTCAGGTGCCATCGAGTCGATTTTCAACTCACAGCGACTCCATGTGACCGAGGAGAACTGCCCCATAGGCTGTAACCTTTCCAGAAGCAGAGTGCCAGGTCTTTCTCCTACAGAACTGCTGGGTGAGTTGGAACAGTCAACCTTTCAGTTAACAGCCAAGCGCTTAACCATTGCGCCACCAGGGCTCCTTGTATATGGATTAAAGGTTCACAAACAGTTAATTTCGAAAAAGAGCAAAGAGGTGGGGGAAGACTTGCCTTCTATGTATTAACGCACATTACAAAGCGACAAAGCATGCAACAGTCTGTTCCTGGGTTAGGTTCATACTAAGGGAACAGAACACAAAGTTTAGAAAGAAATACACGTACATATGGGAACCTGATATATGATAAAGGTAGAATCACAAAGTAATGTGAAAGCAAATAGAATGTTTTCTAGATGTTTTTGGGAAAAGTGACTCATGACATGGGAAAAAAACAAGTTGGACCTTTTAAGTTCACTTCATATACAAAAGTAGACCTAAAAACCTAAACGTAAAATATAAAAAAGCAAATAGAAGAAAAATGGAGGGGAATATCTTTGTATGGAAAAACTTCAAGACCCAAATACTAACCATATCATGAAAATACATGGGTTTGATCACAAAAAAGTATAATAAAATCAGTATCTGTCTGAAGGATACCATGAAAAATGTTAACAGTCAGGTGATTGACTAGGAGAAGGTATCTGCAATATCTAAAACCTAGGAGTTAATATCTAAACATACAAACAACTCTTAGGGGTGGGAACAGGCAGGAAGGACATGAAACCTTTTTCAAAAGAAAAACGAGCAATTGACATCTATGGGGAAATTCACAGAAGGGGCAAGCCTGAGTGACCAACAAGGACAGGAGGATGTCCCCCAAATCACCAGTAGTCAGACAAACGCAAATTAAAACAACAATGGCCACAGCAAGAAGAGTGAATTTTATCAAGTACTAACGAGACTGCGGGGGGCAAGAACTCAGAGAAACTCTTGCACAGGCCCCTAATGGACACACGAGGATGTGGATAACATACCAGATACAGTGGAAGGGCAGCGAAGGCACCTCAGGGGCTATCAACAAGGGGTGGATAACATAAATATGGCAGTTGCAAACTGCAGAATATAATGCAGCAGTTAGAAGCAGGAGAAGAGATGGACATATAGCAATGTGGATGGATTTTAAAAAGAGAGTTGAATGAAAAAAGTAACAGAACAAAACTTAAATCAAAAAACCAGTTGCTGTGGAACTGATTCCAGCTCATGGTTACCCTAAGTGTGTCCGAGTAGAATTGCGCTCCAAAGGGTTTTCAATGGCTGTGATCTTTTGGGAGTAGACCACCAGGCCTTTTTTTCTGAGGTGCCTCAACGCGGATCTGAACTGCCAAACTTCTCTCAGTAGCTAAATGCTAACTATTTGTGCCACCGAGGGACTTGAAGAAAACTTACACATAGCTTAATACCAATTATGTAATTTAAAAACATATAATACACTAATCAACACAATGTATTTTACAAGCACTCAGCAGATCTGAGAACAATGATAGCAAACACATTAGAATAGGTGCCTGTGACTAGGCTGGCAGATAAAGAGAAATACGAGTGGGAATCTGAAATAGCAGCAGAGAAAAAATAAACTAAAAGGCTCTGCAGAGACTAATGATGAGAATGTGCTCTGAACAGGATTAATTCCACACTCTGCCCTGGAGGTCCAATTTAAGAATTTTTCAAAAAGGAAAGAAAAGAGAAAATTAATGTGTTACATGAGCTTTAACTACTTCATATCCAATTTAGCAAGGTCCAAGTGAAGTGAATGGGGCTCAGCCACAGACACCTATGCCAGTTTCTCCCACTGTGTGACCATGACGGACTCAGCCTGTTTTTCCTTATCTACAAAATGAAAAAGCAGGATTGGATGACTTATTCCCTAAGGTTGCTTCCAGCTCTTTCTAGATTCTACCAATTCATAGGTCCTCACTAAAAGCTAAAAAACAGACATTCAAATTAAATTGTATAGATCTTTTCCTTTTATTTAGTTACTAACATCAGCAAGGAGTCCCTAGGTAGTACAAACAGTTAACTTTGCTTGGCTTGCTAAATGAAAGGTTGGTGGTTCGAGTCCACTCAGAGGCACCTCAGAAGGTCTGGTGATCTACATCCGGAAAATCAGCCACTGAAAATCCTGTGGAGCTCAGTCTACTCTGATACACTAGGTTGCCATGAGTTGTAGTCTACTCAGCGGCAACTGGTTAACTTCAGCAAAGTCAATCCTCCAGTAAAAGATAAATTGAGACATTTAGGACTAACAGAAAATTCTCAGAACTATTAAAGAACAAAATTGTACTATAAATCCCTATTCGACATTAACTCTATAGTGTCACTTCTTAGGCACTAGAGAAAAAAAGATCAACTAACGGTCACCATGAGTCGAAATCGACTCAACTAACATCAACAACGGTTTCCAAAGATTTGTTTTGTAAGGATGGTAAAATTGATCAATATCTTGAATCACATGGAACTGATTCTCAAAATTTGCCTTCCTTCTAGGAAATTCCTCTGTTAGAAAATGATGCCAACATCCAAGAACACAGACTACCTTTCCAGCTGACACGAGGCCCTGGTTTTCTGTTTGGAAGTTGTTCTTCTAACGGTGTCCTGTCCACCTGAATCCCAGAGTCCTCTCTGCTTAACGGCTGTTGATCATCTTCATCTTCACTTTCTTCAGACCAATTCTGATTAAAACAAAACAAAACACAGCTTACCTTTAGAGAATATAACAATTCAAGCTATTTAGGAAAAAAGATTAAGAAAAATTCAGAAGAAAAGCAAAAACTACACCAAATGAAATCTGTTTTCTAAATGTCTTCCAAGTACCCATTAGTACATTAATGAATTATTTTTGGTGACAAAAATCCCAAGATTTATAGCTCCTTAAAGGATCTTTGTATTCACCCTCTGCAATTTCCTAGTATTAATAATTTGGTGCAAAATTTTAATAAATCTTCCATAATTAACTACTCTAGTTAGTGAAGAGTATTCCTATTTTAGTTAAGTTGCTCTAGGGCAGAAGGACCCACAAGAATCATCTATATCAGAGCATATTTTTCTGTATCTCGCTTGTATTTGTATTTTAAATACAAAACTACTGTCACTTACTGGTGTGTCTACACTTGGAACAAAGTCAATTTCTTCACCTTCCATCAAGTATTTTCCCCAGTCAAAATCATCTTTCTTTTCTAAAATGTAAAAGAAGAACCTCATCAGCTTCATTATAAATCTATGGAAAAAGCCAAGGCTATAAAAAAATGTCTAACATGACTCAAAATAAAATGTACTCAGAAAATGAAAGTTCAAAAATATTGGAACACTCAAATTGCTACTCTAATACGTTTTACATTTAAACTTTTATATCTTCAAAAATTACTTTTGATATATAATTGCAGGTAGTTTAACTTACAAAGTCAAAACTCACATTTTAAATGAAATTCTGCTTCTCTGAAAGACATAATTGTATCCAGAGTAAAAGAAATATTTTAATTTCATTGACTGTTACAACTTTGTATAAAAATCTCAGTGTCTAGTAATTAAGTAATAAAACCAATTTCCCTTTATTTTTTATATGTTAAGCCATCTGGTAACGTACCCACTTCTTTATCTCTTGGTGTTCCCACATAATTGCTGTTTGAAGGAGAATCAGAAAGACACAGAAGAAGTGACAGTATGGAATAATGTGCATCTGTCTTTAAAACAAAAAATAAAGAACATGAATTACTGACGTTTGTAAGTGCTTTCTAGTTTGAGTAAAGAAAAGATACCCCCATGACATTTATGTCTCCAATTTTTTTTTCTGGTTTGAGAAAACATGAATTATACCTAAATAAATTCTAACTTTTCAACTTTTTTAATAGCAACTGTGTACACAAAATGAGGCTCACAAAGACATCAGAGGATTTGAGTTCTATATTTCTAACAATTAAAAGTCATATGAGTGGATGAGACTTTTCTCTCCCTGAGGAAACTGAAATGTCTTTGGAGGATAACATTAACTGACTATTCTCAAGTGGCAGTATGTATTATGAAGTTTAGGAATGTTCACGTATATTGGCTTTAATCTTCACGGAAGCAGACTGACAGGTGTTTTCTCTGTGGTGCTCCTCGGTGGGTTTGAATCACCAAACTTTGTATTAACAGGTGTGCGCAAACTATTTGTGCCACCCAGAGAACAGATAAAATGTAAGAGCCAATTTGTGAGAGGAAGAATTCAAATTCGGTTTGAGTCACATTGAATTTAAGGGACTAGCAATTTAGATGGTGATGTCTTGCCAACTGAATTCATGGATTTAGCGGAGGAGAGAAAATGTGTTGCACGAAAGACTTAGACTTAAAAAGCATGCATACATTGGTGATGTTTGAAACCAGGAGTTATGGAAAGAGAGACAAAGAAAATAATCATATAGATTCAAAGAATACATGTTCTGAGTCACTACATGGGAACCACAGTGAGGTGACCCATCAAGACTTAATAAGGTTGCCCTCAGAAGTCTACACCATATAACCCACTGCCGTCAAGTTGCTTCTGACTCACAGAGACCCTACAAGATACAGCAGAACTGCCCCATAGGGTTTCCAAGGCCATAAATCTTTATGGAAACAAACTGCCACATCTTTCTCCCGTACAGCGGCTGGTGGGTTCAAACCTCTGACCTTTTGGTTAGCAGCTGAGCACTTTAACCACTACATCCCCAGGGATCCCTTTATACCATACAGCAACACAAAACACACCCAAGAAGAGATATTTCAAAATCTTAAAACGATAGGATGATTTCTAAAAATATTCCCTACTTCAAGAACAGTCTTGGCCCATAATAGATAGTCAATAAATATTAGGTGGCTGTGAAAAATGATTAAGAATTTTAATTATAATGAATATTCATTTCCAAGCAAAGAAGATACTAATGAGATGTTGGGCTGATCAGAGGTAGAGGAATGAAAAGGCGTATGTTGAACATGCCCAGCCAGGGCACTTAATCCTTCCGTATGGCCCTGGAGTAGACTCACACACACTGTGGAAATTAACAAGTGGGGATATTTTAGGCAAAAACTGCAGGACTTAATTTTATGATTGAGCATTTCAGGCTATTAAAATCATAGACCTCTCCTGGTTATGTTTCTAGGCACACCTAGAAACCTTCTGATTATATAATGCTAAATGGAAATGAATATTTATTCTCCTTGATCATTATATTTCATACTGTAAATTAATAAACAGCCATTACGTTAAACAAACAAAACAATGTTCACATACAGAAAGATGCAAATCAAAACTACAATGAGATACTATCTCACCCCTGCTAAAATGGCACTGATCATGTAAAATGGTACAACCACTATGGAAAATAATACGGCACTTCCTTACAAAACTAGAAACAAAACCTTATGATCCAGCAATCCCACTTCTAGGTATATACCCTAGAGATGTAATATCTAAAGACATAATCAGACATATGCACACCTATGTTCACTGTAGCATTATTCACAAGAGCAAAAAGATGGAAACAACTTAAGTGCCCATCAATGGATGAACGGATAAACAAAATGTGGTACAAGCCTACAATGGAATACTACGCAGCTATAAAGAATATCATGAGTTCTCAAAATATATTATAACGTGCATGAATCTGGAGGACATGATGCCGAGTGAAATAAGTCAATCAAAGGACAAATACTGTATGATCTCACTATTATAAAATGACAAGAACAGAATATACATAACTGAAACCAACGATCACTGGTGGTTACTAGGGATAGGGGTGTGTGTGTCGGGGGGGAATCCCTTTCTAGACAGTAGACACTTGTTATTTCTGGCAATGGGAAATATAACACAAAATGTGGGTTAAGTGTGCACAGCTTGACCAAGGTAAATGATGTCACTAAGAAGTACGCAAAAAAAAAAAAAAAAGATTGTGTGTGCTATGACATATACAACTGTGGAACAAAGACCAAAAAATAGGAGACAGGAGTGTGGTTACGTGTGTATGTACGTATGCATACAAGTGTCCAGGTATATATATGTGTATATATATGTGGGCATACAAAGATGTATCCGTATGCAGGTATATATATGTACGTGTATGTATCCATATAAACTCATATATAAAATAAAGCATGTAGGGGGCACAAACATGGGTACTTCTTCAACTTAAAACCAAACACCTCGCGGTACTGGCTTACAGAGCCTGAAAGTTTAGGACCGTAGCTTCGTGGGACAGCTCAGCCAATTGGCATAATATAGTGCATACAGTTTATGTTCTACAGTCTAGTTTGGTGAGTAGCATGTGGGGTCTTAAAAGCTTGTGAGCAGCCATCTCAGATACAACTATTGGTCTCTACACATCTGGAATAAAAGAGAAAGAAGGAAACCAAAGACACAAGGGAAAGACTCAAAGAAGAAACTAGTCCACACGACTAATAGTCTACATGAATCACAATCTCATCTACCCTGAGACAAGAAGAACTAGATGGTGCCTGGCTACCACTACTGACTGTTTTGATCAGGAACATAACAGATGAATCCTGATAGAATGGGAGTAAAATGTGGAACAGAACTCAAATTCTTAAGAAGTCCAGACTTACTGGACCAGTTGAGACTGGAGGACTCCCTAAGACTATCGCCCTGAGATACTCTTTAAACCAAAACTATTTCATGAGCTCATCTTTTAGCTAGTAACAGATTGGCTCATAAAATAAGCAATATCATTTATGAGTACAGTGCTCCTTTAAAAAATCATCTACATGAGATCAAATGGTCAACATGTACTCAAAAGCAAGGATGAGAAGGTAAGTGGGCAAGGAAACAGAACAACCAGAACTGTTTGATAAATAATGAGAAAGCTGACACACTGTGAAAAATGTAACCAATGTTACTGAACAAACTATGTAGAAAATGTTAAAAGGGAACCTAATCTGCCATGTAAACTTTCACCAAAAACACAATATTTTAATAAAAATTATTGCAATCCAATAATTTAGAATACACCGTATTTTACTTAATATATACCACATTTTACCAAATGGGCATTGAGATTTTTTCCAATCTTTTACTATCACAAAATGTATGTCATCGTCATCTCATTAATTATGAAGTTTACCTGTACAATAAATTCCAAAAAAGGTGAAATGCTAAGTTGAAGAGTATCTGCATTTGTAATCTTGAGAAACGATGCAAAAATGCTCTCCACAGAGATTAGATGAATCTGTACTCCTACCAGTATAAAATTACCTGTGTCCACACATCTTTTATTAATCAGATCACTGAAAAATTGTATCTCAGTGTTGCTTTAGTTTGCATCTCTCTCGTTATGGAAGGGTGAGCATTTTTTTTTTATAAGTTTAAAAGTTATCTTATTTTCCTTTACTGTCTTTTGGTGCTCTGCTTGATTTTCTATTTGACTGTCAGACTTTCTTTTTATTTATAAGACTGATTTCTAAATTACTAGCTGGGCAGGAAAGAGTTAACGCAGCAGGCCTGAGTTGCTGCAACTTTACACATTCCCCAAATGGGCTTGTTTTCATGACTGGCCCTTTGGTAGACCCAGGGAATTGAGTTCTTGGAATAATCTGAGTGTTTTGTGTGCTTGGGCCTTGGACCATCCTGTACCAGTTTGTGCAAACAGTATGATTTATGGTGAACACCTGCTTTCCTTTAGGGGGTCTGCAGCCTCAGGAATTGCAATCCATCACATAGGCACTATATGTCTATGTGACCAGCCCCCAATAAAAATCCTAGCTTCCCCACCTCAGGAGTGTAGGCCGCCTGACACTTGGTGGGCTTCATCACATCTTGTTGCTGGGGCAATTAGGTGTGTCCTATGTGATTTCACTGGGAAAGGACTCTTGGAAGCTTGTGCCTGGTTTACTCTTGACTTTGCTCCATGTGCCTTTTCCCTTTTCTGATTTTGTTTTGTGTCCTTTCACTGTGATAAATCACAGTCTTGAGTACAATTACATGCCGAATTCTCTAAGTCCTTTTACAGAATCACTGTGCCTGTGGGTGGTCTCAGGGACCCTTGACATGTTAGCTCTTTGCCCTGTGATATGAGCTGAAGATACTCATCCCAATGTATTCTGTCTTTTGACTTTAATTCCTATGATTTCTGCCAACAACATTATATGAATACTGGTGAAAAAAATGGAAAGAATAAAAATTTTCAACAAACTGAAATGTTTCTGTAAATTATGGTCCAATCATAGGATAAAATACTGCCTAGTCATTAAAATTTTTTTTTTTTACCAAGTTTTAGTACATTAAAGTGAAATTATTTATATTAAATAAAAAGCAAGTTTCAAAACTGTATAGCATAATCTTGCTCCTTAGAAGCAAGAATGGCAAGACTTCGTCTCACATACTTTGGACATGTTATCAGGAGGGACCAGTCCCTGGAGAAGAACATCATGCTTGATAAAGTAGAGGGTCAGTGAAAAAGAGGAAGACCCTCAACAAGATGGATTGACACAGTGGCTGTAACAACAGGCTCAAGCATAACAATGATGGTGAGGATGGTGCAGGACCAGGCAGTGTTTCGTTCTGTTGTACATACGGTCACTATGAGTCGGAACCAACTTGACCCTGTTTGACAGCACCTAACAACAACAAGTTACAAGACAGGAAGAAATGTACATACCTATTTTTTGTTTCGCTTACAACATCCTGAAAATACTTTAACCAACTTTGAAAAAAAATGTGATAAAATATACTATATGAATATAATTATGTGAGTAGTATAAAGAATAAGAATAATCCTAATATAATCCTTCCTTTTTTACTAAAAAGGAGGTGTTTTAATAAAATGTTGATTTGTAGGAGATACTCTGACATACTAATTACAAGGGAGGTTTAAGAATGTATTTTGAAATGTCAGCTAAGAAGGATTAAGGTAAATATCATGAAACACAAACTTGAAGAGAATAAAACATGCTACTAGCTGCAAGGAGCTCATTTGATGCCAGTTACTAGTTGTGAAATGCCATTCTTCACTAAAGAAGCCAAGGCTTGGAGAAATGGCTGATTGCAGAGATGAAGCTGGGCAGCAGAAAATGAGCCTAGAAGTTCTTGTTGCACTAGAAAGTAATGACATGCTCAAAGAACGATGATGACGTATCAAAAGGCCACAGGAAAAGAGGCTGGAACAAGATGGTGGCATGAGCAAATCTACACTCTTGTCCCCCAACAAAAACACCAAAAAACAAAAACACAAGCAGAAACGGGCAGAACTGACATTGTCAAAGAACTCTGGAAACCAAAGGGTTACAGCAACTAAGGAAATGCTGAAACTAGAAAAAGGTAACTTCTATAAGGTAGGAGAGTTTTAGTTTTCTAATTACCTGCACCCTACTCCCTCCTCGGCTTCGTGCGGCCATCTCAAAAGTAGCAAGGGCCAGCACTCCCAGAGAGGGAGCCTCATCTTTGGCTCCAGACAAAGCAGAGCAGACTTTATTTGGAAATTTTTGTGTATGTCTGTTCTAACTTGTTTGGGGGCTGCCTAAAGGTCTGAAGCAAGGCACTCAAGGTGAGTTGATTTGGTTTGGCTTGTCTCAGAGCTCATGCAGGGATAAGGGGCAGTAGGTAATGCCCAAACTGCTCAAAGGCTATAGCCAGCCTGGCCTGTGGGTGCCTGGAGCTAAAGACTACGAATAGGTGCCAAAAAACTGCAAGGAGAAGCCAGGGTGAGAGTTTCTTTTGGAAATTAAGGCTTTCAAAAGCGGTTATACAGGGGAATTGAGAAAGCCACACACATGCCCAAGGCTCAGAAATTACCTGAAAAGACCCTACACTTTCATCTTCGGTGAAACACATTACAAGCCTAGTTAAGTGTTAACTAAAGGCCCGGCACAGAAACAATCTGCAAAGACTGGAAAAGGTTTCTTTTTCTTTTTTTAGTTTTGTTTTGTTTGATTTTCCTGCATGTTCTTCCAGGAAATCTCTGTCGATACACTAGCTGAACAAAAGCCAAGGAAGAGACTTCAGTGTTCACACACATACAAGAGGGCAGTCTTTGCAAAAATAGTAGGTCACTAAACAAATGGAAGACTACAGGCTTCAACAACTAAAAAACAAAAAACCAGCA
This sequence comes from Trichechus manatus latirostris, assembly GCF_000243295.1. NCBI lineage: Eukaryota > Metazoa > Chordata > Mammalia > Sirenia > Trichechidae > Trichechus > Trichechus manatus. The sequence continues at coordinate 42,980 of NW_004443955.1, read as the reverse complement.
AACCCTAAGGAAGGGGAAGAATCTGATTTCTAACGTTACCAAATATTAACATGCAAATGCTCGAGTTTCCAAAAAAATCACTAGGCAAACAAAGAAACAGGGAAGGATAATCCATTCAAAATTGCAAAATAAAATGACAAAAGCTGTCCCCATGGAAGCCCAGATTACAGACTAGAAAATGACTTTAAAACAATCTTAAATATGCTCAAAGAACTAACAGATAACACAAAGAACTAAAGGATCAGAAAGATGGTAGAGGAACATGAATAAAATGAGACTATCAATAAAAAGAATGAATTTTAAAAAAGGACCAGACAAGAATATTGGAGTTGAAAAGTACAATAACTGAAATAAAAAATTCACTGAAGGGGTTCAACAAAAGATACGAGTTGGCAAAAGAAGAACCAGTTAAATTAAGATAGGATGATTGAAATTATTGAGTCTGAGGAGCAAAAGGGAGCCTACAGGAATTGTGGGGCACCATGAAGCAAACCAACATATACATCACGGGAGTCCCAGTAGGAGAAGAGAGAGACAGAAGGGGCAGAAAGAATATTTGAAAAAACAATGGCCCAAAACTTCCCAAATTTGACAAAAGACATGAATCTACACATCCAACAAGCTCAACAAACTCCAAGCAGGATAAACCCAAAGAGATCCTCACCAAGAAACATCAAACTCTTGAAAACTAAACATAGAGAATATTAAAAGCAGCAAAAGAGAAGTGAATCATCACATACAAGGGATTCTCAAGATTGAGCACCAATTTCTCTTCAGAAACCATGCAGCCCAAAAGGCAGTGGGATGACATATTTAAAGTGCTAGAAAGAAAAGAACTGTCAACCAAGAATTCTATATCCAGTAAAACTGTCCTTCAAAAATTAGGGCAAAATTAAGAGTCCCAGACAAACAAAAGCTGAGGGAGTTTGTTACCACAAGACCTGCCCTATAAGAAATTCACTTCTCTTTTGCTGCTTTCAATATTCTTCAGGTTGAAATGAAAAGACACTAGAGAGCAACTTGAAGTCGTATGAAGAAAAAAAGATTCTCAGTAAAGGTAATTTCATGGGCAAACATAAAGGTCAGTTTTATGGTGTTTTAGGTTTGTAACTTTACTTGTTATGTCCTACATGGGGAGAAAAACAAACGTATAAATAGTAATAAATTTGTTATTGGGCACACATGTATAAAGATGCAACTTGTGACAACATAAAGGAGGGGAGAAGCATTGGAAATATTTTTGTATCTTATTAAAGTCAAGATGGTATCAATTTAAATTAGACTGTTATAAATTTAGGATATTAAATATAATCCCCATGGTAACCACAAAGAAAAATATCTAAAAATATACACAAAAGGAAACGAGAACAGAATCAAAATGGTTCACTACAAAAAAATCAACTAAACACAAAAGGACGACATGGATGAACCTTGAAAACATTACGCTAAGTGAAATACATTAGACACAAAAGGACAAATGATGTATGATATGAAATATAGAACAGGCAAATGCACAGAGACAAAAGTTTATTTGTGGTTATCAGGGCCTTGGGAGAGGAGGGGGTGAGTTACTGCAGAAGGGATACTGAGTTTCCATTTGGCGTGATGAAAATCTTTTTGGAAATAGTGCTGATGGCTGTACAACATGGTTAATGTAACTAATATCACTGAAATATACACTTAATAATGGTTAAAATGGCAAAATTATTGTTATATATATTTTATTACCAGGAAGGGATGGTGAAGCCACAGGAACCAACTTGGGCTCCCACTGGTCAAATCTGGGACAATACATGAGATATTTACATAGTTTCATAGCTTCTCCCCACAAATTACTTATTAATAATGAAGAGAAAAATAATAACTCTGTAGTGATGGACCTGGCACAGTATCACCTTTATCAGTGACTGAAGTTAATGTAAGTAATACTGGGACAATTCGACATCACGTACCTCCTTAAATGACAAACACAGAAGGACACAATATCACTTCTGTGGTATTCCTGCTAAAAATGTATCACATGAATCGTATGAGGAAACATAAGACAAACCCAAACTGAGGGACAAGCTATGAAATAACTGGCCTGTACTCTTTAAAAATATCAAAGTAGAGAAAAAGAAAGGCTAAGAAATATTCCTGATTAAAGGAGACTGATCAGTGAATATGAGTAAAGTGTATACAGGTGAGCCTTCTTCAACTATTCTATAAGTTTGTGACTGCACTTTTTAAAACTACATTAAAAAGTCACCAAAATATAAAAATACTCCAAATGTGCTAAAAGTCATAAACTCTGCATGGTAATGAAGAGATGAGATGGTTTTAAGTTGGGAAAGGTAAGGGAAGTCTCTTTCTGATGCCTGAAGACCAGGTGAGATCTCCCTAACACATGTTCTATAGCACTGTCTTAGTCATCTAGTGCTGCTCTAACAGAAATACCACAAGTGGATGGCATCAACAAAGAGAAGTTTAATCTCTCACAGTCCAGTAGGCTACAAGTCCAAATTCAGGGCATCAGCACCAGGAGAAGGCTTTCTCTCTCTCTGTAGGAAGGTCCTTGTGATGCATCAGTCTTCCCTTGGGCTGGGAGCATCTCAGCACAGGAACCTCAGGTCCAAAGGACGCACTCTGCTCCCGGCGCTGCTTTCTTGGCGGTATGAGATTCCTATGTGTCTCTGCTCGCTTCTCTGTTGTATATCTCAAAAGAGATTGCATTGAGACACTATCTAATCTTGTCAACCTCATCAGTATAACCTCATCACAGTGACAAAATTTACAACACATTAGGAAATCACATCAGATTACACAATCATACAACACTGGGAATCATGACCTAGCCAAGCTGACAGATATCTTTGGGGGACACAACTCAATCCATGGCAAGCACCTTATAGTAGTCTTCTTTACAGTATTTATCATAATTGTAACTAAACAGTTATCTGGGCAGTGATGATCATGTCTGTCTTGTTTGTGCTGTATGCCTACTATCTAGTGTGGTCGTCAGGACATGATAGGCAGCTGGAAAACTTTCTGGAAATGATAAGGCAATAGGTACGATCACTAATAAGACTGCATAGAGTTGCCTTCCTTTGCTAATTTCTCACCTGCTTGGAAATGCCTGAAGTTCCTTTAACAAGGAAAAGGATTTTTATTCCACAGAGAAAAGCAGTCTAAAATGTAAAAAGTTACTAAAGAAAATAATTCTCATTACATACATCTATTATTTAGTAATAATTACTAATGTCAGATTGTTTACTGATGACAAAGGAGGACACTGGGTGTCTGAAGGAGGAACAAATTAGAGAAAAATTAAAGAAGTCTGTACAGCAAAAGCAAGGGCAAACACTGCATTCTTGCAGACCTCACTACTTTGCCAAGGACTAAATCTTTCTTTCTGTAGCTGCATGGGGACACCCAAAAGCAGTGTGGATTCATGGGAGGAGGACCAGGAGATGTTGTGCACAGTTATCTTCCCAGTCTTGTAAATTTGGTCATTTTTTCAGTAACATCTATAAAAAGGCTTCACTCCTAGAGGACTCATTAACTGAGGTTATCACCCAATACAAATTTGCACTAAAGATCAAAACAGAGCCTATCATTCAGCAATATATCATGCTTTGACCACGGTCACTAGCTATACTAAATAAAAAAGAAGACTAAGAATTAGGAGTCTGGCACTTACACTGAGAAGATATCTGGAGCCCTGCAGTGCCTGCTTCCCTGTGGAAACTCAATGAATGCATGCACATATATGTTGAAAGAAGCAGTCCTACATGCTGTACGTGATATCCAAGGTGGTCTTGAATCCTAAAGACAGAGACAACTTTTACTACATTCCCACCTTCTTTGAAATCCAGAGCCACAAGAAGCCAAAACTGCTAGTTACAGCCAGGATTTTATAGATGTGTCAAGGTAACATTCCCCAATTCTTTTTTGTTAACTATGTCTTAGCACCTGGTAGATGGCAGACTATCATTTATCTAGCAACTCCTAGGACATTATATATCTATATCTATCTACTTATAAATTAAAACACAGTAAAGTGAGAGATTCACTTCTGGCATGATGGAGGGAGGTGGTCTTCAAATACTCTCCTCAAAAAGGAGCTATAAATCTCGACAAAATTGTGAAAGACAATTTCAGTGATCTGGATCAAATGTTGAGAAACATTTACTCATGGAAACTATAGCACAAGTTTATGGTATTGAAGCCTGGAGCTGTGTCCCTCCTCCCCCAAGCTCCGTCAGAGTGGCAGTTCAGCCAGGGCAGGACAGGATGTGAAAACCAGCAGACTTGCTGCCATGGCTGGAGGAGGCTCACTTGATACGGAGAGTTGTCAGCTAAAATGGAGATTGTAGTGGCAAGGCAAAAGGGTGAAACAGTGCCTCTGTTACTCTGAGATTGCAGGCCTGTGTGGGGCAAGCAGCCAGGAATTTATCAAGGAGCTCCTGGAATTTATCAAAGGGGGGCTTCCTAAGCTCTCCATATATCTTGCGTTGACCAGAGGCTGTGAGTATGCACAGCAGAGACTGGAATGGACACAGCCATTCATTCTTGGCTGATGGAGCATGAGCTCATGTGCAAAGAAGACTCTTAGAGAGTGAACAGAAAGTAAAAGCCAAGTCAGTCTTGAAAATGGCCTTACATGCTTGGTCAACGAAAAAGAGGAAGACTCTCAATGAGATGGATTGACATAGTGGCTGCAACAATGGGTTCAAGCATAACAACTGGAGGATGGTGCAGGACTGGGTAGTGTTTCATTCTGTTGTACACAGGGTCACTATGAGTCAAAACTGACTTGGCGGCACCTAACAACAGCAACAACCCAGGCCACACACCTATCAGTCAGTAGAGAGCACAAGCCTTACTGGCTTGAGGTATTTGAGCACAACCTCTGACTAATCTTTGGCTAAGGATTAACATGCAGTCACAGGGGTGACCTCAAAGAACTAAGGAAACAATGTTTAAAAACTAAAAATAAAAGGCTTAAAAATAAGAGAAGACCTGTGCAGACACATCAGCGGTCACACACTGTTGGGGAGACAGACTTTATACATTGTAAGTCCAAACGAGTTCCTAAACAAACAAAACAACAGTGACCCTCAAAGAATGGGGGAAGTCAGAATCCAGGGTTGCTATAATATATTATTTAAAATGTCCAGTATTCAACAAAAAATTATAAAACACATAAAGCAGCAAGCAAGTATGACCCATTTTCAAGGGAGGGGAGAAGGCAGTCAATAGGTACTCTTTCTGAGTGTCCCCAGATGTTGGATTTAACAGATAGACTTCAAAGCAGCAATTATAAATATGTTCAAAGAACTAAAGGAAATAATGTTTAAAACTTAAAGGACACTATGATGACAATGACTCAATAGACAGTCAATAAATTGAAAAAAATTTTTAATGGAAATTCTGGCATTGAAAAGTAAAATAACTAAAACAAAAATTCACTACAGGGGATCAACAGTAAATCTGAGATGGCAGAAGAAAAAAATAAGTGATATAAAAACAGATACTATCCAATCTGAAGAACAGAAAAAAAAAGACTGAAGAAAAATGAACAGTGTTGGACACCTGTGCAACAACAGAAAGCATACCAAGATATGCATCATAGGAGTCTTAGAAGATGAGAGACAAAAGGGCAGGAAAAAATAATGGCCAAAAACATCCCAAACATGACAAAAAAATCGTTCATCTACAGATCTAAGAAGCTCAGTGAATCCCACATAGGATAAACACAAAGAGAGCCACACTTAGATAAATCTTAGTCAAACTGTTGAAATTCAAAGACAGGGAGAAAATGTTATAAAAAGCAAGTAAGAAATGACTCATCACATGCAGGATAATAAGAATGAAATCATAAATTACCAAAACCAGGAACGAAGGAGAGAACTTCACTACTGACTGTAGAGAAATGAAGAGCTGTGTAAGAGAATATTTGGAGCCCTGTTGGCACAGTGGTTAAGAGCTCAGCTGCTAAGCAAAAGGTCAGCAGTTCAAATCCACCAGCCACTCCCTGGAAATCCCATGGGGCAGTTCCACTCTGTCCTAAAGGGTCTCCATGAGTCAGAATTGACTCGACGGCAACATTTTTTTTTTTTTTTTTTTTTGGTTAAGAGAATATTATGAACAAATTTATACCAACAAATTAGACAATTCAGATGACATAGACAAATTCCTAAGAAGATACAAGTTACCAAAACTGACTCAAGAAGAAACAAAAAATGTGGATAGATCTATAACAAGTAAAGAAATTAAATTAGTAATTTAAAATCTTCCTATGAAGCCCAGATATGGATGGCTTCACTGGTAAATTCTACCAAACATTTAAAGAATTAACACTAACTCTTCATAAACTCTTATAAAACATAGAAAAGGGGGGAATATTTGCCAACTCATTCTATGAGGTCAGTATTACCCCAATACCAAAGCAAAAAAAAAATGACAAAACAAACAAACCAAAATATCAACAAAATAAATGACCAAGAAAACCCAAATGATCTTCTCAATAGGTATGAAAAAACATTTGACAAAATCCAAAACTCATTCATGAGAAAAAAAATTCTCATCCAATTAGGAATAAAAGGAAACTTCCTCAACCTGATAAAGGGCTCTATGAAAAAACTACAACTATAGCTAACATTATACTTAATGATGAAAAACTAAGTGCTTTCCTGTAAGACTGGGGATGAGGCAAAGCTGTGTATTTTCCCTACTGCTCAACATTGTATTGTAGATTTTAGCCAGTGCAATGGGGAAAACCACCCCAGTAAAAACAAACAAAAAGTTTATATTAGAAATGAAGAAGTCAAACTGTTTTATCTGGAAATGACACGATCCTGTATGTAGAAAATTCTAAGGAATATTGAAGAAAGTTACTAACATGAATGAGTTTACTAAGTTGGAGTATACAAAATCAATACAGAAATGAATTACATTCCTGTATGCTAGCAACAACCAATCTGAAAATGAAATTAAGAAGACAATTTCATTAACAATAACACCAAAAAGAACAAAACACTTAAGTGCAAGATTTATACACTGAAAACTACAAGCATTTATCTTTAATTGCCAACAGAACTTAAAGAAGATCTAAATAAGTGGAGAGATATTCCATATTCACGGACTGGAAGACCTAATATCAATAAGATGGCAATACTTCCCACATTGATCATAGATTCAACACAACCGCTATCAAAATTTCAGCAGACTTTGTCTGTAGAAATTGACAAGCTTATCCGAAAATGTGTATGGAAATGCAAAGGGTCTAAAATAGACAAAACAATTTTGAAAAAGAACAAAGTTAGAATACTTGTATTACCCGATTCCAAAACTTACTATAAAGATATTCTGTATGTATTGGTGTCAGAGCAGGCATATAGATCAATAAAGCAATTAAGAGTCCAGAAATAAGCCCTTGCACTTACGGTCAATTTATTTTTGATAAAGTTGTTGAGATAATTCAATGGGTAAAGGACAGTCTTCTCAACAAACGGTGCTGGCTCCATATGTAAAAAAATGAACTTAGACATTTCCTTACACCATATACAACAACTAACTCAAAATAGATCATAAACCTAAATGTAAGTGCTAAATCTATAAAAGTACTAGAAGAAAACATAGGAGAAAAGTCTTTATGGCCTTGGGTTAGGCAAAGAGTTCTTTGACATGACACTTTGAACATGGGACATAAAATAGAAAAACTGATAAATTGGACTTCATTAAAATTAAAAACTTTTGAGTTTGAAAGAGTAGCACTAAGATGACAAGACAGCCCAGAGATTGGAGGAAAATATTTGTGAAATACAAAACCCACTGCCATCGAGTTGACTCTGACTCATGGTGATCCCGTGTATTATAAAGTAGAACTACTCTGTAGGGTTTTCTTGGCTGTAATCTTTATGGAAGGAGACCACCAGGCCTTTCTCCCATGGTGCAACTGGGTGGGTTTGAACTGCCAAGCTTTAGGTTAGTAATTAAACGCAAAACTGTACCACCCAGGAATCTTATATATCCTCTTTTATTGTTGTTGTTAGTTGCTGTCGTGTCAATTCCAACTCATGGTAACCCCATGTTTGCAGAGTAGAACTGTTCTGTAGGGTTTTCAAAGCTGTGACCTTTTGGAAGCAGACAGCCAGGCCTGTCTTCCGAGGTGCCTCTGGGTGGGTTTGAACTGCCAATCCTTCAGCTAGTAGTTGAGCACTTAACCGTTTGCTCCACCCAGGGACTCCAGGATGGCTATAATTAAAAAGACAATAATAAGTGTTGTTGAGGATGTGGAGAAACTGGAACACTTACACATTGCTAGTGAAAATATAAAATGATACAGCCACTTTGGAAAACAATTTTGCAGTTTTAAAAAATGCTAAATTTAAACTTACATATAAACCAGCTTTCTTACTCCTAGAAACCTAAGAACACTGAGAACAAATGCCCACACAAAGACTTGTATCAGAATGCTCACAGCAGTTCATTATTCATAATATTCAAAACTGGAAATCATCAAATTTCATTAACTGGTGAAAAACAAAATGTGGTATATTCATATAATAAATTATTCATTACTAAAAAGGAACAGGACATGATATATGCTACAACATAATCTCAAAAACAAGTGAAAGAAGCCAGACATAAAAGACTAGATATTGCATGACCATTTATATGAAATGTCCAGAAAAAGCAAATTTATAAATATAGCAAGCAGATTAGTAGTTGTCAGGGTTGAGTGCCAGCAAGGATTGACTGCAATGGGGTTCAGGGAAATTTTGGGACGATGGAAAATGTTCTAAAACTGGATTGTGTGATGGCTGCGTGACTATAAATTTACTAAAAATCAGTTAATTGTACACTCACAATGGATGAATTTTATGGTCTATAAATCATATACCAACAAAGCTGAAAAAAGAATTGCAAAGTTACTTCTACAACAGATGTATATAATGCACAGCAGGGGAGAACGGGTGAGCAATTCTACTTAAGTCAGGCCGGAGTAGGACAGAGAGAGAGAAAGCAATGCAGAAAGGACTGCACAGGTTTATTTACTCCTTCAACAAATACTTATTGAGTGTCTATTCTGTTTCAGGTGCCTAAGAACTTACCATACCTATTCAATCTGTATGCTCAGCAAATAATTCAAGAAGCTGGACTATATGAAGAATGGGACATCAAGACTGGAGGAAGACTAATTAACAACCTGTGATATGCAGACAACACAATCTTGCTTGCTCAAAGGGAAGAGGACTTGAAGCACTTACTGATGAAGATCAAAGACCACAGCCCTCAGTATCGATTACACCTCAAAATAATGAAAACAAAAATCTTCACAACTGGACCGATAAGCAACATCATGATAAACAGAGAAAATACTGAAGTTGTCAAGGATTTCATTTTACTTGGATCCAGAATCAACACCCAGGAAGCAGCAGCAGTCAAGAAATCAAACAGTGTACTGCACTGGGAAAATCTGCTGCAAAAGACCTCTTTAAAGTGTTAAAAAGCAAAGATGTCACCTTGAGGACTAAGGTGCACCTCACCCAAGCCATGGTGTTTTCAATCACCTCATATGCACGCGAAAGCTGGGCAACGAATAATGAAGACTGAAGAACTGACGCCTTCGAATTGTGGTTTTGGCGAGGAATACTGCACTGCCAAAAGAACAAACAAATCCATCCTGGAAGAAGTACAACCAGAATGCTCCTTGGAAGCAAGGATGGTGAGACTATGTCTCACATACTCTGGATGTGTTATCAGGAGAGACCAGTCCCTGGAGAAGGACATCATGCTTGGTAAAGTACAGGGTCAGCGAAAAAGAGAAAGACCCTCAACAAGATGGACTGACACAGTGGCTACAACAGTGGGCTCAAGCACAACAAGGATTGTCAGGATGATGCAGGACCCGGCAATGTTTTGTTCTGTTGTACATCGGGTCACTCTAAGTCGGAACCGACCTGATAGTGCCTAACAACAACAACAGGAACAAATCAGATACAGAGCCCTACACTTGTTAAACTCACATGTTAGAGGGGGAGAAAGACGATAAACAATAATAAGGATAACAAATATACGAAATACACAGATTCCATAGAGATAATACTTGAATTTCATATTGGAAGACGAGGTTCCTCAGGAGGAGGGAAGGGGAATGGCAGATCAGGTACTGAATACAGGATGTGTCACAGCAGAGTTAGGAATTGAGGTTCTACTGTGTTCAGGGCCCCCTATAGCAGAGGTGATGCAGAAAAATGACAAGAGATGAAAATGAAAAGGTCAAAGTAGGGATCAGAAGGGACACTTGTTTAATTTAATTCTCCTGTAAGAACATAGGTATTACACGAATAACTTCAAATACAACAACCAGCACAAAGCCAATTCCTATGAGGCAGAGGCCAAATATATCCTAGATCTCCAGTTTCTCCAAGGTACTGTGCCAGTCCATCTCTGACAAGAGCCACTCCCCCTCCCCTCAGCATTCTTCCCTCTCCAGTTTGGGTTCAACAATTCACTGCAATGTCCCACAGAACTAACAAACTGTACTTACAGTGAAGTGATTTATTAACGAAATAACAACTCAGGATCAGGATCAATAGGCTACAACTGGGGATCAGGTTCAGGAAGCGTGTGGGCAGTCTGAAAGCCTCCCCGAAGTGGAGAGTACATCCCTCCCTTCTTCAGTGCAGGACAGCTCTCTCAGATCCTCTTGCCATGCAAGCAAGCAGGCCCTTCTCTCTGCTATGCACAACCCCTCTTGGCCATGCATGCCTCCTCTTGGTCATGCACACCCACTTCTCAGACATGCAGGCCTCAACTCCCTCAGGACAGGCCTCCTGTTGGCCATGCGTGTATTCTCTCACCCATGCAGGCCACTCTAGCTTTGGCCTCCCTGCCGTCAGCCTCTCCACTGCTAACTTACGTAGCTCATAGCCAGTGTAGCAGCTTGCTCTGCTCTCTTAGCTGCTTTCCTAGCAGCAGATTTCTGCCATCACCACTGACTCTGCTGCAGGGCCCATTCCTGGCCTGTCACCACCAACTCTGCTGCAGGGCCTCTTCCAGGCCTCTCACTGTCTTCAGTGTTACTGCCCTTGGCCCTTGTTATAGCTCTTTTAGGAGGTTCCTCATCTCCTTTCTCTCTGCTTCTTCTTTCCTCTTGCCTTTCTAAAACCTCTGTGGGGTTGGCTGCTTATATAAGCAAACTCATTGTCAATTTCAAGGCATGACCCTCCCAGCAGAACCAAGAACTGACCAATCCCCTTGGTAGACCACAAGTCACTCAATTTGCATAGTAAACTGATCAATATCTGTGAGGTGTATAAAACAGACCAATCACAGGGCAGACTGCAGCCCAGGGCTAGACAAAAAGTATCAAACCATCAAGCTGTTTACAGCTTACCCAAAAAATATCAATCAACCTGGAGAAAAGTAATAAACCCTTTTGGGTAGAAAACTAGGGCAAAGGTAATGCCTCGGGACTTAGGGAAGTCAAGCTGTTTTTGCAAAGAACCAAGGCAAATGCCACATAAAGGAACTCATTTCATCACAGGTATTTTGAGTGGTACAAATAAAACTGAGATTAAGTCATTTAACTTGCCCAAAAGGGAAAAATTATTGGAATAGAATCTTTATGGGATTAATAGTGCCTGGCACATAGTAAGCGTATAAAAACGCCTATATTATTAATATAATGGTGTCATAGGGTTTAAATTATTAAATTCTACAATCCACCCAGAGAACTGCCTCTTTCTCTTCCCAAATGGTCACTGCAAGAACAGTAAATGAAAGAGGTGTGCTTCTATTCCTTAGAAGACTTGTTAACAACCTGCAATATGCAGATGACACACTCTTGCTTGCCAAAAATGAAGACAACTTGATGCACTTACTGATGAAAGTAAAATACTACAGCCCTGAGTACAGATTATGCCTGAATGTGAAGAAAACAAAAGTCCTCAAAACCGGACCAACGAACAACATCATGATAAATGGAGAATAAAATTGAAGTTGTCAATGATTTCATTCTATTTGGATCAACAATCAATGTCCAAGAAGCAGCAGGCAAGAAATCAAATGACGTATTACTTTGGGCAAATCTGCAAAATATGTCTTTAGATCTTAAAAAGCAAAGATGTCACTTTGAGTGACTAAGGTGTGTCTAACCCTAGCCATGGTCTTTTCAATCAACTTATACACATGTGAAACCAGACAATGAAAAAGGAAGACAGAATAACTGATGCATTTGAATTGCAATACTGGTGAAGAATACTGACTGCCAGAAGAACAAACAAATCAGTCTTAGAAGAAATACAACCAGAATGTTTCTCAGAAGCAAGGATGACAAGACTTCAGGTTGCTTACTTTGGACCCATCATCATGAAAGATCAATCGCCAGAAGAGAACATCATGACTGATAAAGTAGAAGGTTAGCAAAAATGAGGGAAGCCCTCAATGAGGCAGATTAACATAATAGCCACACTAATGGATTCAACATATCAACTATCATGAAGATGGTGCAGGACTGGGCAACACTTCATTCTGTTATATATAAGGCTGTCACGAGTCAGGGCCACGTCAATGGCAACTGTAAAACAACAAAGGGCATGGATTCAGAGCACTGCAGTTCTTTCCCACTCTTCCAGAAATACCTTTACAGCACTTTTCTTTAATTAATGGACAATTAAAGAAAAATTATCTGAACCTCTCTTCCTTATGATGCCAATTTCCCATAAGGAAAGCCTATCCATAATAAAGTATTTCTCACAGAATTAAGCAAGTTAATATATGTGCATAGTCAATGGTTAGTTAGCTCAATAGGCCTGGGTTGCCCAAACCCTGAACATTCTGAAGGTCTTCAGGACTGGTCCCTGACCTGCTCCTGGGAGATAACCTCTGAGCCCTTGGAATTTCCTGCCTGATAAAGAGTGCTTTCATACGCCTGAGGCCTTGAGCCATGCTGTACCAGCTTCACCATTAGGCTAACAACGAGATTTATGGTGAACACCCGTTTTTGTATGCCTGAGGCCCTGGGCCAAGCTCTACCAGTCTGACCTCTCGGGGACTGGAGATTGAGTAGCTAAGGTCAGCCATGCAGGTGCTCATGTCTACGTGACTGACCCCCAATAAAAACTCTGGACACCAAGGCTCAGGTGAGCTTCCCTGGTTGGCCACACTTCCCACATGTTGTCACACATTGTTGCTGGGAAAATTAAGTACATCCTTCTGCAATTCCACTGGGAAGGAAAACCTGGAAGCTTGTATCTGGTTTCTCCTGCGCTCTGCCCCATGCACCTTTTCCTTTTGCTGACTTTAATCTGTATCCTATTGCTGCAGTAAACTGTAACTGGGAGAACATTTTTTCTGAGTTCTGTGAATACTTCTAGTGAATCATCAAGCCTGAGGCACTCCTGACTCAATATGAAACTGATTAGAACAGTGCCTGGAATCCAGAAAGCATTATATAGGTAGTTACTATGAACAGGTGTTGAGAAGCAATCTAAAATTTTTAAGGCAAACAAACCGTGCCATTATTTGCTCCAGGCTCTGATCTCTATTTTCAAAGTAGGCTGGGGCTGACAAGAAGACACTTAAACAAGAACATGCTTTTTATTCATTAGGCAAGAGGCACACTAGATTTGATGGCAATATTTAAGCCAATTTCCAGAAGATCCTGCTCTAGCCAGTAGGCAATATTACAATAGAATGAACGTTTAAATGTTAACAGAAGCTGAAGATAATCAAAGTGGAAACAATGGAATACACAACAGAGATCTCACTATAGAAGGCATACCTTAATTTCCTTTATGCTTGGAAGTGATGCATTTAGAAATTCCTCAGTTAATCTCTTCCAACTAGCAGCTTTGCTGAGATCAGAATGAATAATAAATTTTTCATAAATTCTAAAATATAAAAAAATCAACTGATAGTGAACCATATTAACAAAAAGATCTACAATGAAAATACATATATTTCTGAATATATGGGTATATACATATATATAAAAATGACTTACCCTTTTATTGTCTTTTCTATCTTGTGGCTGTTGACATCCAAGAAACGATGAAATCTAATAAAGTTAAAAATGCAATTCTTATGCCAATTTTGTCACATATAACTGGGTAGACTATTATCATAGCCCTCTGTATCTGCCCATACAACCTAAACTCAGCTAGGAGTTTAGGATGTATGGGAGTGCACCTCTCCCCTCCCATTACCTCCACCATTAACCAGGCAAACCACTACTGTGTCTCAGAGACTACGCAAGCATCCCTTCCTCGGCACACAGGTACATTGTGAGCCTCTCCAACCCTGTGTTTTAGCTCTGTCCTCCTATAATGTCCTGTGTCTACATCCAGCATAGCACGTTCTACACCAGGTGTTCCTAATCGTTTTTACACCATAATGCAACCTGGTGAAGCCTAAGGACACCTTCTCAGAATAAAGTCTTTAAATGCATAAAATAAAATACAAAGGAAACTGTCTTAGTTATGTGGTGCTGCTATAACAGAAATACCACAAGTGGATGGCTTTATGAAACAGAAGTTTATTCTCTCACAGTTTAGAAGGCGAGAAGTCTGAATTCAGGGTGCCAGCTCCAGGGGAAGGCTTTTTCTGTCAGTTCTAGGAGAAAGTCCTTGTCATCAATCTTCCCCTGGGTCTAGGGAGTTTCTCAGCGCAGAGACCCTGGGTCCAAAGGATGTGTTCCACCCCTGGCTCTGCTTTCTTGGTGGTAGAAGGTCCCGTTTCTCTGCTCAATTCTCTCATTTATATTTCAAAAGAGACTGACTGACTTAAAATACAATCTAATCTTGTAGATTGAGTCCTGCCTCATTAACATAACTGCTTTTAACCCTGCCTCATTAATATCACAGAGGTAGGTATCTTAGTCATCTAGTGCTGCTTTAACAGAATACCACAAGTGGACGGCTTCAACAAACGTTTATTCACTCACAGTCCAGTAGGCTACAAACCCAAATTCAGGGCATCAACTCCAGAGGAAGGCTTTGTCGTCGGCTCTGAAGGAAAGACCTTGTTGTCAATCTTCCCCTGGACTAGGAGCTTCTCGGTGCAGGAACCCCGGGTCCAAAGGACGTGCTCTGCTCCCAGAGTTGCTTTCTTGGTGGTATGAGGTCCCCAACTCTCTGCTTGCTGCTTGCTTCCCTTTCATCTCTTGTAAGACAAAAGATGGTGCAGGCCACATCCCAGGGAAACTCCCTTTACATTGGATCAGGGATGTGACCTGGGTAAGGGTGGTGTTACAATCCCACCCTAATCCTCTTTAATGTAAAATTGCAGTCACAAAATGGAGGACAACCACACACTACTAGGAATCATGGCCTAGCCAAATTGATACACACATTTTTTGGGGGACATAATTCAATCCATGACAGTAGGATTTACAACACATAGGAAAGTTACATCAGATGACAAAATGGTGGACAATCAGACAGTACTGGGAATCATGACCTAGTCAAGTTGACACACATTTTTGGGGGACACAATTCAATCTGTAACATTCCATCCTTTGGCCCCCCCTCAAATTCATTCCTTGCCACATGTAAAACACATTCACCCTATCATATCATAGCAAAAGTCTTCAATCAACTCCAAGTCCAAAATCCAAAAATTCCTCTTCATCTGTGAAATCCAGAATGTAAGTTATCTGCTTCCAAAGTACAATGATGCAACAGGCAAAAGGAAAACATTTCCATTACCAGTGGGAGAAATTGCAGGGAAAGAAGGGATAATAGGCACCAAGCAAGTCAGCAGAACACATTACATTAGCTCTCAAGGCTTGAAAATAATCCTCTGTTCCCTGAGACCATTTAGGCAATGGTCCTGCCCTCCAGACTCTAAGTGTTGGTCACACTCTCCAGATTTTGGGTGAAGGCCCCTCGGCCCTGGGTTTCAGCCCACCATCCTCGAATGGCAACTCTGCTCCCTCAGATTTAGGTAGCCCCATTCTCCTAGTTCATCTGAGTGGTGACTACACCCCATTAGCTCCGGCAGGCTCCGTCCTTCTGTCCCCTGGGTATGGCAACCCTGCCCCTTCATCTTTGGGCAGTGGATCTGGCCCCATCCCACTGACACTTGTAAAAGGCAGCCCTACACTCCGGAACGCGCTGGTGAAGATCTGACTCTTTGAAACCTAGGAGGCTGTGGCCCCACCCTTTGAAGCCCCAGATGCCATGGCTCCACCCTTTGAGACCCCACAGGCCATGGCCCTACCCTTTGAGACTGAGGCAGCTCTACTTCCTGTGTTCCCTATCTCTTCAGCTTCTGCTTCCTTCACCTCTCAGCCCCCTGGGTCTTGCTGCCTGCATGTGCCCTGCTGGGCCAAGTGCTCCATAGCTCTTTAGCTCCACTGATAAGTGCCTGGAGGCACCCCATTCTGCCAGTAAACTTCAGCCAGAAGGCACTTAACTCCTTTGCTCTGTGGACTGGCAAGCCTAGCTCCACCGATAAGTGCCCAGAGGCACCTCACTCCACTAGGAAGTTTCCTGTGCGAAGGCACTCAGCCCTCTCGCTCCGTGGGTCGGCTCTCGGCTCCAGTCCTGTCTTATACTGGTCTCCTGGTTCTGCTGCTGCCGTTGCTCTGATGCTGCCTCTCACCGTCTGCACCATTTCCAGTGTAACAGCTCTCCTCACTTCTTTCTGCATCCTCATCAGAATTGTCTTTGATGTCCATAATTCCATCAATAGTCTCTTCAAGGCAATCTAGGCTTTTACTATTAGGCACTTTAAAACTCTTCTAGCCTCTACCCATTCAGTTTCAAAACCACTTCCACATTTTACGCATCTGTTAGAGCAGCACCCCGCTCCTGATACCAAATTCTGTCTTAGTCATCTAGTGCTGCTATAACAGAAACTGTAAGTGGATGGCTTTATCAAACGGAAGTTTACTCTCTCACAGTTTAGGAGGCAAGAAAGTCCGAATTCAAGCTGTCAGCTCTAGGGGAAGGTTTTCTCTCTCTGTCAGTTCTGGGAGAAGACACTTGTCATCAGTCTTCCCTGCGTCAAGGAGTTTCTCAGCACAGGGATCCCAGGTCCAAAGGACGCACTATTCTCCTGGCTCTTGTTTCTTGGTGGTAGGTGGTCCCCCTGTTTCTCTGCTTAATTCTCTCTTTTATATCTCAAAAGAGACTGACTCAAGATACAACCTAATCTTGTAGATTGAATCCTGCCTCATTAACATAACTGCCTCTAATCCTGCCTCATTAACATCATAGAGGTAGGATTTACAACACATAGGCAAATCACATCAGATGACAAAATGGTGGGCAATCACACAATACTGGGAATCATGGCCTAGTCAAGCTGACATACATTTTGCAGGGAAACAACTCAATCTGTAACAGAAACCAACTATATTAAAATACAGTTCCCAACTATTAAAAAGTTTTTGGTACAGTAAAAGAGGTCTAGCAGTGGGTCCACTAACTACCATTAAAGTAATAGTAAATGATATTTAGAAACATCTGCAGCAACTATATAATGTGAAAATAATCTGTGATTTCTACCGGTGACAAAATCATAGGTAGGCTAATACTACTACCGTGGTTTGTTGCTGTCTTGGTCATCCAGTGCTGCTATAACAGAAACACCGCAAGTAGATAGCTTCAACAAAGAAAAATTTATTCTCTCACAGTCTAGTAGGCTACAAGTCCAAATTCAGCATGTCAGCTCCAGGGGAATGTTTTCTCTGTTATCTCTGGAGGAAGGTCCATGTCATCAATCTTCCCTTGATCTGGGAGCTTCTCTGTGCAGGAACCTCAAGTCCAAAGGACGCACTCTTCTCCCGGCACTGCTTTCTTGGTGGTATGAGGTTCCTATGTCTCTCTGCTAGCTTCTCTCTTTTATATCTCAAAACAGATTGGCTTAAGACACTATCTACTCTTGTAGATCTCATCAATATAACTGCTGCTAATCTATCTTATTACATTATAGTGATAGAATATACAATACACAGTGAAAACAAATCAGATGACAAAATGGTAGACAATCATATAATACTGGCAAATCATGACCTAGCCAAGTTGACAGATATTTTTGGGGGACACAATTCAATCCATGACAGATGGCCTCCAATCATAATGGAAGGAAACATTACTTTTCAGTTGGTAATTTTTTTTTCTTGTTCAAATTCACAAACATCTGAATTGTATCTTCAGACCCTCAGGTTAAGATTCCCTGGTTCTATAAGGAGCCCTGGTAGTACAGTGGTTAAAGCAATGGACTGCTAACCCAAAGGCTGGAGGTTCGAAACCACCAGTGGCTCCGCAGGAGAAAGATGTGGCAGTCTGCTTCCACAGAGATTTACAGCCTTGGAAATCCTATGGGGTCGCTATGAGTCAGAATCAATTTGATGGCGTTGGATTTGGTTCTATATCATACTGTGAAGGAGCCCTGGTGGCACAGTGTTAAGTACCTGGCTGCTAACTGAAAGGTCGGTGGTTTGGACCAACCAGCTGCTCCATAGAAGAAAAATGTGGCAATCTGCTTCCGTAATGATTAAAGACTTAGAAACCTTATGAGGCAGTTCTATCCTGTCTCATGGGGTCACTATGAGTCGGACTCTGGGCTTCAAACCAGCTCGTTCCAGTTCTAACCCCTGCAGAGAATGCACACTTCCACCCCAGACATACTGATCCAGAATCTACATTTTAACAAGATCTCCAGGTGATTTTTACGTGCGGTAAATTTTAAGAACCACTGCTCTACTAGTGGTTCTCAGAATTGGTCCCTAACCAGTAGTATTACCACTGGCCTAGGAACTTGTTAGAAATGCAAATCCCCAGCAGGGGTTCAAACCAGAAAGAATCAGTTTGAAGTCACAGTCAGAACTGACTTGACAGCAACGGGTTTTTCACATCATACTATAGGGTTGCTATGAGTCAGAATCAACTCGACAGCAAAGGGTTTGGGTTTTTTTGGCTATAGTTCTTAGATTTGTCTCTGTCTTCCTCAAGGATAAATCCAAACACCCACTGCTGTTGAGTCAATTCAACTCTTAGTGACCCTATAGTACAGAGTACAACTGCCCCATAGGGTTACTAAGGTGCAATCTTTATGGAAGCAGACTGCCATATCTTTCTCCTGTGGAGCGCTGGTGGGTTTGAACCACTGACTTTTTGGGTAGCAGTCAAGCGCTTAACCACTACACTACCAAGGCTCCTTTCCTCAAGGATAGAGGCTGTATTTTACCTATCTCTGAATTTCTAGGGCCTGCATTGGGTTGCCATGAGTCAGAATGGACTCAGTGGGCAACTAAGGACAACAACAACAGAATATGGCCACAATTTTAAAAAATGTAAACATGAATTGTTCATTTTTAAAGCATCATAAAATTATCTGGTTTTCCATTTTTAGTATCAAAGCCAGTAATCAGTACCTAAAATAAGAAGCAAATTACACTACCACAAACTACATCTAATTCTATTCCAGTTAATTGGCTGTGTGGGAACACGACTTTACCTACTATAATTCAGTTTCTCTATCTGTACTACCATAATTCAGTTTCTCTATCTGTAAAAGAGGATAGTAACTTCTAGTTTCTCTCCCAACTCTAAAAAGGCATCTATCTACCTACCACCGTTTATAAATATTAATAGAAAAGTCATTTGGGACAGGGAATTTAAATTTGTCTATTTCACACCGTGTTATTTTTATAAGTTAAAGAATTTAGTTTATTTCAGAAACTTGGCATGCTTTCATGGGTCTGAAAGCCCTCTATTCTTATTATAATTCAAGTAGGCACTTTATGGAGGAGCCCTGGTGGCACAGTGGTTAAAGTGTTCAGCTGCTACCTGAAAGGCAGGCAGTTTGAACCCACCAGCCGCTCTGTGGGAGAAAATATGTGGCAGCTTCTGTAAAGATTTACAGCCTTGGAAACCCTATGGGGCAGTCCTGCTCTGTCCTATACGGTTGCTATGAGTGGAAATCGACTTGCTGGCAGTGGTTTAGGCACTTTACATCTATGATCATTAAAGCTGATTACCAAGATTACAATTTTTGAAAAACTGTTTACTGTTCAAGAACACTTTTACTCAAATTAAACAGGTAGAATATTAACATTGACTAACACATCTTTGAGTAAAACTTCCACTGCAGGTAATAATCGTATCAGTATTGTCTAGTTTACATCTTCCATAAAGAAAGACTACTTCAACCTAAATAAATTGCACAAATTTAAAAAAATAATTAAACCTTTAATTAATTAAAAGTTAATTACATGAGCTGTATTAGAAGCTGTATTAGGTGACTTTGTGCACTACGTGCCGGTAACTGTTCCAGGTGCTGGGATACAGCAACGAACAAAATAGACCAAGATCCCTGTCCTCGTGGAACTTGTATTCTAACCGGAGGTGGGGTGCGCATTTCCTATCTTGAGGGATGCACCGCCATACATAACCGGTGGAGGATACAAACAGTAAACAACGGATAAATTATCCAATGTGTTATAATATATGCATTCTGGGGGAAAAAGGAGGGCTGAGTAAGGGAGATTTGGAGTGGCCCGGGCAGGAAGTGAGTTAGGGAGAATATCATTCTAAATAGGGTGCGGTCATAATTTTGCTCTAAAAATTCACTTACCTATCCATTCAAAGAACGATTTTTGATGTGCATTTACTGCGCTAAGTGCAATGGGTACGGCCGGAAACAGGACAGACACAGACCTGCTACCTAGAAAGCGCACGTTCTAAGAGGGGAGGCTGACAATCAACAACCCACAATTCACTGTTAAAACACGCGTGCGTCACCGCGACAGGGGAATAGAGGGCACTAAGGAATCGTGCGGAAGCAGCAGTAGCAGAGCCTGCGAGCGCTTCCTGGAGGCCATCCGCGCGCATTCCAATGACCGAAGAGCCCGCAGCCCAGCAGCGGCCGGCCGGGCCCAGACCCCGAGCTCCACCGGGGGCTCCACCAGGCGGCGGGGACCACACCTTAAGTTCGACCAGGCGAAGTGCTGAGCGAGCTGGAAGTTGGGGTCCGCCTCGTCCTGGAGGCCTGTCACATGCCGGACCAGCTCGCGTACTTCTAACTCCTGCTTCCTGTCCAGCCGGCTCCACGACAGCCGAGCGCCAGCCATATCCTCCCACAGCCGTCCTGGCCTGAGCTCCCAAAGGCGTGGGTCTTGACGAGGTTACAGTTCCTCTCGCGATAATTGTGCTGCCTTGGCGTTGGGTCTCCGCGATGTTAGGACTCTCGCGAGAGTCAGCGCTCCTGCAACGTGCGGCGGGCGGAGGGGCAGAGGTTGTTGTGCGCATGTCCGGCAGAGCTGCAGGTGGATCAGTTGGTTGTGTGTGGGTTTTCCAGTAGTCGCGTTTGGGTAAGTCTGAAAGTGTTTGAGGGGAGGCAATTTTACCTGAGGAGCCCCGGGGTGGTGCAA
Source organism: Trichechus manatus latirostris (assembly GCF_000243295.1). Lineage (NCBI taxonomy): Eukaryota > Metazoa > Chordata > Mammalia > Sirenia > Trichechidae > Trichechus > Trichechus manatus. Next base: position 21,607 of record NW_004443955.1, on the reverse strand, counting down.
CCGATTAATGTGCTTAGCTGCAAACCGAAAGGTTGGAGGATCGAGTCCACCCAGAGGCACCATAGAGGAAAGGCTTGGCGATCTATTTCCGAAAAACCAGTTATTGAAAACCCTATGGAACAGAGTTCTACCCTGATACATATGAGGGCGCCATGATTTGGAGTTGACTGGCAACTGATTTTTTGTCTTTTACCTGAGACAGAGGTCTTTTGAGTGCAGTAGATAAATCTCCCTTTCATCATTGAGCTCCACAAAGCGGCCCAATGCCATTTCGAACCCGCAAGGGACGTATACCTTTGTCAGGTATAACGTGGTGCTGGAATGTCTCCCGTTGTACTTAAAAAAAAAAAAAAAAAATCTTAGAACTTAGTTGTTTACAGCAACATAGTATGTCTATGGGCAAGAAACAGATTTTGGAGGAGAGAAACCAAGCATTCCCTAGCTCTGCAATCCCCACAGACCCAGGAAAATGCTCTATATACAGCTCGCTTGTCAGTGACCAGAAATATAGGATTCAGACCTTTGTTCTGGAATGTCACTTTGAGGAAAGTGGCCTGGGGGCCTGGGGCCTTGCTCCACTTTGATCCTGGTGGGGACTGTGAAGAGAGGTGGCCCCTCCACCGAATTGTAAGTTTTCCGAGCCCCAGGTCTCTTGTCTGACCCATACTGGTGCTCAGAGCCTCTAACTTTGTGAAGACAGAGAAGCCGTGACAGGACACCGGTTTGTGGGGCCGGGATAGATCTCTCAGCCCCAAGGGGGCTCACTGGGCCTCCTGCAGCAGCCTGAGAGCTCTTGATGGGAATGGCACACACTCCAAGGAAGGCTCTGCTCCCTTCACTGCCAGATTTCAGGCTACTGGCTGCCCCATTTGTTTCCACGCAGGACCGAGGGTTGTATAATCTAGTGGTCAAGAGGGTAGGCCTTCAGAGTCAGGCAAACAGGAGTCCCAATCCTGGCTTCATCACTTATTGGGTGTGTCGCCTCCTGCAAATCCCTTCTTTTTCAGCCTCAATTTCTTAAAAGAAGGTGAGGGTGGAGGAGTAGTGGTGGTAAAAACTGCCTATTTTGTAGGGTTAATGTATGTACAGTACTTACAGCCTGGCACATGGTAAGTCCTCAAAAAGTTAACTGTTATTATTAATCAGATTAATAGTGGTCTCTAGCTAACCTTTGTTAATGGTTGGATGATTTTGAGGAGTAGCCAGTTAGTTCTGTAGTTCAGTATATTTATTTACACCTTCATTTTCATGACCCTGTTTAGTTTTGCATCCTTCTGCAAGCTTCAGTTTCTCCTAGAGATGAGCTCTAATGATCACTAAGTTCCCCTCTGCACAGGCCACACTACATAATCCACATTACAGCAAGTGTTAGCAAAGCAGGTTTTCGTGGTACTCAGGCTGAGTGCTGAAGTCTGTGCTCATTTCAGAAGGTATCGCCTGCTCTCACAGATTTATAACTCAGAGTGGCTAATGACTTTATAAACCTTATCTGGCCAAAGATGGAGTATCATCTTGCTTTTGTTATTTGTAATGATAAAAACTAAGTTTAATTGTTTCCCTTAACTTTTGCTCATAATAAACCATCCCCAAACTTATTACATATACTTGTTTAATTTTTTCTTTTAGGAGTCTGCTAGGTTTCCATATGGTTTATTACACTGCATTATTGTAGTAATAGACAGGTGATGCATCACCTAAAACATAGATTGCACAAATTCCCTAAGATGGAGAAAATCACAGTAGAAATGATTCTATGTAAGAGAATTAATACTATCCCTAGGCAATCTTTTCTACTCTAGTTTTAATATCATCTGTATGCTGATAACTCTCAAATCTGTATGTGGAACTCACATTGTTCCAGATCTATAATTGCTGACTGTACATCTCCAAAAATCAATGTATATACACATATTTGTATATATGTATATATAAAATACTATATGTATAATAGATAAATAAATATAACATTTATTTGTTTATCATCTGTTTTATCCACCAGAATGTAAGCTTCATGAGGGTCTGGCTCACAGCTCATCTCTAGAACTTAAAATAATACCTGGAACATAGCTAACCAGTTGCCGTCACGTTAATTCTGACTCCTGGAGACCTCCTGCGTGTCAGAGTAGAACTGTGCTTCATAGGGTTTTCAGTGACTGGGTTTTCAGATATAGGTTGCCAGGCCTTTCTTCTGAGGCACCTCTGGGTGGACTTGAACCTCCAATCTTTTGGTTTACAGCTGAGCACATTAACTGTTTGCACCCCTCAGGGACTCTGGAATATAGCCAGAACTTAATGAATAATTGTTGAATGACAATAAATGAATGTCTGTCTGAATGGCCCAAACACTCAACTGAATTCTTCTCTTGCTCCCCTATCAATCTCCCACCCCAGCTTCCTATCTTGAGGGATGTACCACCATACCCCATATCTTAGGCTGGGTTCTCTGGAGAAGCAAAACCAGTAAAGCATATAAATACATATATATAGAGAGAGAGAGGGAGAGAGAGAGAGAGATTTATATCAAGGGACTCTCTCATGCGGTTGTAGAGGCTGCAACGTCCCAAGTCCACGGGTCAGAAAGAGGCTTCTGATTCACATAGCCGCAGGGGCCGGGGAACCCAAGATAGTAGGCTGAAGAGCAGGGCTGTTGCTCACAGACTGTGAAGATTGATGAATCCCAAGATTGGCAGGCAAGACTGCAGGTAAGCTGCTAGCTCAAGTCCCAAGACCCAGAGGTCAGACGATCAGGAGCCAGCTGCAGGATCTGGAACAAGTAAAAGTCCCAGCAAGGAGAGCAGGAATTGCTAGGCAGTGGAGGGTGGAGAGATGAAGGCTTCGGGGGGTGGTGAGCTGCCACAGGCCCTGCCCTTGCCAGTACCAACTCACAGCAGATCTCATGGGGCTGATCACATATCAAATCTCAACAGGGAAGTGATCACAACATATAATTATGAGTGCCAAAACACTGGGAATCATGGCCCAGCCAAGTTGACACGCAGCCATCACAGTCCACCCCTTGTCAACTTGGCACCTATACACATCTCCTTAAACCTTACATAATCTTTGAATAAAGACTGTTACGAAGTCATACTTGAGCCTAACATGATACAACGAACACACAACTGAAAATGCAGTAGCCCTCTTTACATCTCATAAGTGAAGAAAACAAAAATATGTAATGCACACATACAAAGCAGAAATGCTCATAACAATTACAGTCTTTGTTTCTGCAGCTGGTCATGTGGCCGTAACTGGTATTTAGAACTACCTTCTTCCACCACCCGTTCTAGATCCCCTTTGCCCTCAGCAAGCACCTCATCTAGTCATGGTTCTTTGCCTGCTGTGGTGACCCAAACCTTCATTCCTGAAGGGTCTGGGCCATTAGTAGTCATGTTAGAATTGGGTTGCTGTAGTTTTGCATTGACTTTAATCACAGGGCATGGTAGTACTAAGAGACGCCCTAACGGATCTCCTGCATTCCAGACATGCTCTTCTTTACCTCTATTGTGTAATATTAATCTGATTTTCTCTTGATAATCAGGATCAATCACACCAGCCAGTATGGTAATTCCCTTCTTTGCCTGTTGATCCAGAGGCATGAGGATTCCAGAGTGGCCAGGTGGCATTGTTAGCTTCCAGTTCAATGCAATCAGTGATGTGTCTCCTGGTGAGCGCGTTCCTCCATTTGGAACTAAGACCTCTAGACCTGCAGAGCATAAGGTTGCAGGGACAAGAAGCAAAAATCTTGTGAGTGGCTTACACAGCAGCCTGAACCTATTGCAGAGCCTTCTCTTGTTCCGTGCCCCAATCAAAACGAGCAGCTTTTCGAGTTACTTGACAAATAGGCCAGAGTAGCACACGCAAATGAGGAATATGCTGCCTCCAAAATCCAAAGAGGTCTGCTAGGTGTTGTGCCTCCTTTTTAGATGTGGGAGGAGCCAGATGCAATAATTTATCCTTCACTTTAGAAGGAATATCTGGACATGCCCCACACCACACTGGACCCCCAGAAATTTCACTGAGGTGGAAGGTGCCTGAATTTTTGTGGGATTAATTTCCAACCTTCTAGCATGCAAATGTTTTACGAGTAAGTCCAGAGTCATTGACACATCTTCCTTACTAGGTCCAATCAGCCTAATGTCATCCATATAATGGACCAGTGTGACGTCTTGTGGAAGGGAAAGGCGATCAAGGTCCCTGCAGACTAAATTACGACAGGGCTGGAGAGTTAATGTAGCCCTGAGGTAGGCATCTGAAGATGTGTATTGCTGGCCTTGCCAGCTGAAGGCAAACTGCTTCAGATGGTCCTTGGAAACAGGTATGGAGAAGAGGCATTAGCCAGATCAATAGCTGCATACTAGGTACCAGGAGATGTGTTATTTTGCTCAAGCAATGAAACTACATCTGGAACAGCAGCTGCAATTGGAGTCACCACCTGGTTAAGTTTCGATAATCCATTGTCATTCTCCAAGATCCATCTGTTTTTTGCATGGGCCAGACAGGTGAGTTGAATGGGGATGTGGCAGGATTCACCACCCCTGTATCCTTTGAGTCCTTGATGGTGGCAGTAATCTCTGCAATCCCTCCAGGAATGCCGTATTGCTTTTGGTTTACTATTTTCCTAGGTGGGGGCAGTTCTAATGACTTCCACTTGGCTTTTCCTACCGTAGTAGCCCATACTCCATTTGTTAGGGATCCAATGTGGGGATTCTGCCAGTTGCTGAGTGTATCTATTGCAATTATGCATTCTGGAACTGGGGAAATCACTACAGAATGGGTTCGGGGACCCACTGGACCTACTGTGAGACTGACATGAGCTAAGAATCCATTAATAACCTGACCTCCATATAACCCCACTCTGACTGTGGACCACAGTGAGGTTTTGGGTCTCCTAGAATTAGTGTCAGTTCAGAGCCAGTATCAGTAATCCCTGAAAAGTCTGATTATTTCCTTTTCCCTAATGAACAGTCATTCTTGTAAAAGGCTGTAGATCCCTTTGGGGACTGCTGGGAGAAAGATTAACAGTATAAGTTTTTGGCAGTGTATTGGAGTCCTTCCTCAAGGGGACCCGGCCTCCCCTTCAATCAAGGGATTGTGGGTCTGGAAACTCGCTCAAGTCTGGGAATTGATTGAGGGGCCATGACTCTCTATTCTGGAGATTGGAGTTAGATTGCTGTTCACTTGATCTAGAATTCATCAGCTTGTACAGATCAAGTAAATATTTAGTAGATTTCCTATCTGTTTCACCCCTAGGGACACCATGACTAAGTAGCCAATGCCCTAAGTCCATATGAGTCAGACTATTATTACTGCTTTGACTCTGCTGTCCATTATGGTAACCACACCCACCTTGTCTTTGTCGGTTGATTGCTGCCACTTGGCCCCTACTACCATGGGCTCCAATCAGCCCTGTTGGAGTTAGATGTCTTAATTGAGTTAAGTCAGTTCCCACTGTCAAGTCTGACATAAATAAAATAGCAATCACAGCAGTCTTCAAGGATGCTGGGGCTCCCTTCACAAATTTGTTCCTCACCATTGTGGTAAAAGGTGTGTCCTCTAGGTACTCCATGTGTGAGTCTGTGGGTCTAACTTGATAAATCTACTCTAGCATGCCAATTTCCCTTTTGGATACCTTCTGCAGTATACCGAGGCAGGTCTGGTACTTCAATTTGATTTAGTGTAGGCCACCACGTAACCCATGCTTCAGTGGCTGAACCGAATAAACTATTAGATCCTTTCCTAACTTCTCGATCTGAAACATTGAATGAATAATCTGTGCTAAGTGAGCCATGTCAATAAACCCAGACTGATCCATCTTTATGTTCCTTGCACCATTATCCCATACCCTTAATAGCCATTCCCACACATATTCCCCAGGTTTCTGTTTGTACATATTAGAAAAGTCAAGCAGTTCTTTTGGAGTGTAGCGTACCTCCTGCTGGGTCACACTTTGTATTTCACCTTTTGGGGCTTTCTGGGACTTAATCTGTTATAGGTCTAGAAGCCAAAATTGGTGGAGAAATTTTTTGAGAACATTCAGCATTGTCTTGTAAAGCATCTGCCTCAGGTGATGTCCCAGGCAATGATTCAGACAAAGGTGCTTTAGATGCAGCTGGGTTAATCTCATTAGATCAGAGTGGAGGGGCTAATGGTTCTGTTGGTAGGAGTGATTCAATGGAATTTAGGGGCTCAGTGTCTCCAGCTTGGTGATTATCTGCCAGTATGTCCCCATCCTAGGTTTCAGGATCCTATTTCTTTCCCAATCAGTGCCCTCATTTTAACTTCAGACACATCTTGAGTTTGGCACTTGAGTTGATGTAGTAGTTCGGTCACTCTTACAGTAAGACTGTGGGTTGGTTTTTGGCAACATCAGCTCTGTTATTACAAGACAAGGCTTTCTTTCAAGGCATAAGTGGAAACTTTGAGGTTGTTTGTGCACCACTTGAGCTTTGACTCTAAAGCCCTGAGCTCATCTCTTTCTTTCACCAATTTGTCTAGCAAAAGTAGGACCAACCAACCAGCTTCCTTATACTTCTCATTATGACAAAATTGTAGAAAAGTATCATACATGCAATCACCCAGAGCCTCGTCTTTCACCAATACCCGATCTATTGGTGGTGATATTTTGCTTATTTGAATTATCACCTCATGCCATAGATTAGCAGTACCCTCTTTACTACTGGAAACAGAGTCATCAACATCTTTAAGACTAACCAGACTTGAGAACAAATTTAGAAAATTCATCTTTACAATTTTGTTTCTCTAGAACCACTCTCGGTACCAAATGTCTTAGGCTAGGCTCTCTAGAGAAGCAAAACCAGTGAAGTGTATATATATGTATATA
>NW_004443955.1:0-14663 GCF_000243295.1 Trichechus manatus latirostris | reverse complement strand
GAGGCTGCAATGCCCCAAGTCTGTGGTTCAGGAAGGACGCTTCTGATTGACGTAGCCGCAGGGGCCAGCGAACCCAAGATCGGCAGGCCGAAGAGCAGGGCTGTTGTTCACAGGCTGTGAAGATCGATGAATACCAAGAGTGGCAGGCAAGACTGCAGGTAAGCTGCTAGCTCAAGTCCCAGGAACCAGAGGTCAGACGAACAGGAGCCAGCTGCAGGATCCAGGACAAGCAAAAGCCCCAGCAAGGAGAGCAGAAATTGCTAGGTGGCAGAGGGCAGAGAGATGAAGGCTTCGGGGGGTGGTGAGCTGCCACAAGGCCCTGCCCCCATCGGTACCAACTCACAGCAGATCCCATCATGGAGGTGATCACATATCAAACCTCGACAGGAAAGTGATCACAACGTTGTACAACTGCCAGAGCACTGAGGATCATGGCCCAGCCAAGTTGACACACAGTCTTAGCCATCGCACCCCACATCCTCTCAGCCAGGATGCTGGACTCCTCTTCCTTCCCCCTTTTCCTCATTCTCTCTTTCCTCTCAGTAATAAAGAACAATGATTTGATTTCTAAATCTCTGAGGTCTGCCCTCTCTTCCCCACTGCCTTAGTTCAGACCTCCAAACTCTTGAGAGGCCTCCACACTTGTATCTCTGACTCCAGTCCTTTACCATTCCTATTTATCCATGATCTCCCTAAAAGTTAAAGTTGGTGACAACACTCCCCATTGCCTACAGCAGGATTTCTCAACTTCAACACTTAGTGGCATTTTGGGCCAGATAATTATTGTGGAATGTTGTCTTATGCACTGTATGTTTAGCAGCATCCCTGGCCTGTACCCACTGGATGCCAATGGCAACTACCCTGCCCCCCAGTTGTGGCAGCTAAAAATGTCTCCAGACACTGCCAAGTATCCTCGGGGGGGCAAAATCACTCGTGGTTAAGAACCACTGGCATACAGGATAAATGTCAAACTCCTGAGCAATACTATCTCAGAATTTTCCTGACCTTGCCTTACCTAATCAGCTTCATCTCATTCCACACAGTCCTACACTGCAGAACTATGGATAGTCCATTTTCTTGGATAAGAAGACACAATATCATAAAAATGGCAATTCTCCGCAGATTAATCAATGCAATTTCTCTCAGTGTGAAAACCAGGCCCTTGATGATCTAGTTCCCTGATACTTCTTGGCTTTATGTCCTACTGCTTTCTCCCTTAGGCACTTGGAGAGCTTATGCAGGGAGAAGAAAGTGATTAAGTCCAATTTATCTACTTTTTTTTTTTTTCATGGATTGTGCTTTGGATGTGATATAAAAAACTCATTGCTAAACCCAATGTAACAGAATTTTTTCTATGTTCTTCTAGAAGCTTTTTAGACTTAAATTTTACTTTTATGTCTGTAATTCATTTTGAATTAATTTTTCTATAACGTGATGTATACATTCATTTTTTGCATATGATGTCTGATTGTTCTAGCACCATTTGTTGAAAAGATATCATTTCTCCATTGGATTGCCTTTGTGCTTTTGCCAAAAATTAGTTAGCTACATTTGTATGGGTCTATTTCTGGGCTCTCTATTCTGTTCTATTGTCTATCAATACCACATTCTTGATTACTGTAGCTTTATAGTAAGTTTTGAAGTTGAATAGTGTGATGGTTAAGGTTGTGTGTCAACTTGGCCTGGCCATGATTCTCAGTGGCTTGGCAGTTATCCAGATCGTAGCTGGAAAGCCTCAATCTTGTATCATTAAATATGATGTTAACTATAGGTTTCTAGTCTTAACTGCTGAGAGTCTTTTATTTTTATTTTTTATCATGAATGGATGTCGAATTTTGATGAATACCTTTTCTGCAAGAATTGAAATGATCAATTGGTTTTTATTATTATGTTCTTTTTTTGAAAATGATATTGTGTTTTTGGTGAAAGTTTACACAGCAGGTTAGGTTTCCATTTGACAATTTCCACACAACTTGTTTAGTGACATTAGTCACATTTTTCACAATGTGTCAGCATTCTCTTTCATTGTGTTCTGGTTGTTCCATTTCCAGTAGTCTCGTTTCCCGCCCTTCCTTATCTTCTCATCTTTGCTTTAGAGTAAATGTTGACCTTTTGGTTTCGTACAAATGATGTTTTAGTAGAGCACCATTCTTATGGGTAATATCCTTTATTTTGTGTGCCACTCTGCTGTTTTGCTAAAAGGTAATGTCAGGGGATAGTTTCGGTTCAAGGTTTAAAGAGTATCTCAGGGTGATAGTCTCAAAGAGACCTCTGGTCTCAACTAGTTCAGTTAGTCTGGCCTTTTTTAAGAGTTTGAGTTTTGTTTTACATTTTTCTCCAGTTCTATCAAGGACCATCTATTGTGGCCCTGATCGGAATGATCAGTGGTGTTAGCTGGGCACCATCTAGTTCTTCTGGTCCCAGGGTAGATGAGGCCAGGGCTGTCAGCCCTATAGATTTGTTTCTTCTTTGAAATTTTGGTTACCTTCTAACTCTTTTGCTCCTGACGAGTAGAAACTAATAGTTGTATATTAGATGGCTGCTCACAAGCTTTTATGACCCCACATGCTACTCACTTTACTAGGATGCAGAACTTTAGCTTTGTGAACTATATTGTGCCAATTGACTGAGTTGTCCCATGAGACTATGGTCCTAAGTCTTCAAACCAGAAAACCAGTCTTGGGAATTGTTTGATTATGTCTGAGGAGTATCTGTAGTGTGTCTTCAGTGAATCTATGTGTCAGCCCACACATATCTGTATTTACATGTATATATAGGTACTTTTAAAGAGCCCTAGTGGCACAGTGGTTAAAGTGCTTGGTTGCTAACCATTGAAAGGTTAGTGGTTCTAACCCACTAGCTGCTCTGCAGTAGAAAGATGTGGCAGTCTGCTTCTATAAAGATTTTCAGCCTTGGAAACCCTATGGGGAAATTCTACTTTGTCCCACAGGGTCGCTATGAGTCAGAATCAACTCGATGACAATGGGTTTGGTTTTGGTATAGATACTTCTGTCTGTTCTCATATATGTATACATCTGTATCTACTTGTATACCTATATGCCTATACCTATCCGTATGTGATCTTACACTTGTTTTTTAGTCTTTGTTGGAGTTATTGCCATCTTATATATGTCAAATCTTTTACTACCAGCATTCTTGTTCAAAGCACACAGCACAGAGTACACAGCACACTGCATATTGCACAAAGAAGAAAGCACACAGCACCCAGCATACTGTACACAGCACATGGCATGTTGCACACTGCACAAGGCACACAGTTCACAGCACACTGCATGCTGCTTGGAGCGCAAAGCACACACTATACCACACTCAGCACACATCACACTACATGCAGCACTCAGCAGAAAGCCCGCAGCACATAGCACACTGCAACAGCAGACTGCACACTGTACACAGCAGAAAGCACACTGCGAACTGCACAATGTACACTGCAACCCACAGAAAGAACACAGCACACAGCAAACTGCACACAGCACACTGCATACTGCACATGGCACACAGCACACTGAATACAGTAGAAAGCACACATCACTTGGCACACTGCACACACCAGCAAGCACACTGCACAAAGCACAAGGCACACTACACACAGTACACTGTACACAGCAGAAAACACACAGCATGTAGCACACAGCAAACAGCAAACAGCAATCTGCACACTGCACATGACACACAGCACATTGCTCATTGCACACAGGACATGTCACACTACACACAGTATACAGCACACAGCCCACATCACACTGCATGCAGCACTAAGCAGAAACTTTCTTCACTCAACATTATTTAGAAAAAATTCATCCATGTTGACTTATGTAGTTATTGGTTGTTCATTTTCACTGTTATGTAATATTCCATTGTTTCACTATACCACAGCTTACTTATCCATTCTGCTGATAATAGACATTTTTCCACAATGAAAGAATGTTGCTAATATTTCAATACTTGTGTCCTGGTGCACATGTACTCACATTTCTGTGGCTATTGGGGGCCATAGGGTTGGACCTATCTATACATATTCAACCTTACTGGGTAATGCCAACTGTTTTCCAAAGTGGTTGTACCAGTTTATACCACCATCAGCTGTAGATGAGAATTACTGTTGCTTTACATAGTTGCCAACACTTAGTATTTATTGACTTTAATATTTGTCTCCACCACTCGTCTGTTAGAGTGTCATACTGTGGTGGATTGTGACTTGAAGAGATCCATATTTGTGCCCATTCCAAAGAAAGGTGATTCAATGGAATGTGGAAATTATAGAACAATATCATTAATATCACATTCAAGTAAAATTATGTTGAAGATAGTTCAAAAATAGTTGCAGTAGTACATCGACAGGGAAATGCTAGAAATTCAAGCTGGATCAGAAGAGGACATGGACCGAGGAATATCGTTGCTGATGTCAGATGGGCCTTGGCTGAAAGCAGAGACTATCAGAAAGATGTTACCTGTGTTTTATCGACTATGCAAAAGCATTTGATTGTGAATCATAACAAATTATGGATAACATTGCAAAGAATTGGACTTCCAGAACACTTAATTGTGCTCATGCAGAACCCGTACATAGACCAAGATGCAGTTGTTGGAACAGAACAAGGGGATACTGCATGATTTAAAATCAGGAAAGATAATGCATCAGGGTTGTATCCTTTCACCATAATTATTCAAGCTATATGCTAAGCAAATAATCGGAGAAGCTGGACTATATGAAGAACACAGCATCAGGATTGGAGGAAGATTCATTAACAACCTGGAATATGTAGATGATACAACCTTGCTTGCTAAAAGTGAAGAGGACTTGAAGCACTTACTGATGATCAAAGACTACAGCCTTCAGTGTAGATTACACCCTGACGTAAAGAAAACAAAAATCCTCACAACTGGACCAATAAGCAACATTATAAACAGAGAAAATACTGAAGTTGTCAAGGATTTCATTTTACCTGGATCCACAATCAATGCCGATGGAAGCAGCAATCAAGAAATCAAACGACGTATTGCATTGGGCAAATCTGCTGCAAAAGACCTCTTTAAAACGTTGAAAAGCAAAGATATCATGTTGAGGACTAAAGTGCGCCTGCACCAAGCCATGGTATTTTCAGTTGCCTCATATGCATGCGAAAACTGGGCAATGAATAAGGAAGACCGAAGGACAATTGACACATTTGAATTATGGTGTCGGTGAAGAATATTGAATATACCATGGACTGCCGGAAGAATGAACAAATCTGTCTTGGAAGAATTACAGCCAGAATACTCCTTAGAAGTGAGGCTAGTGAGACTTTGTCTCACTTACTTTGAGCATGTTAATTATTTTATATAATAATTACTAATTGCTTAGTAATTATTCTGCTTAGTAATTATATAGAAAAGATAGTGTACGTATATCTTAAATTTGAATAGTTAATATGTAACTAGTTTCTCTTTCATATTTTTTCTAGATTTCTTTTTATTTTTGTGGAAATATACACAGCACAGGATATACCATTTCATCAAATTCTACCTGTCCAGTTCACTGACATTAATTACATTCTTCAAGTTGTGTATCCATTCTCGCTATTCCTTTCCAAATTATTCTACCACCATCAGGTTATAGTTGCTGCTCCCTTAGCTTTTCATCTAACCTTTTGAGATGCTGTTGTCAATTTGTTCCCACACAGATAAATCTTTGAAAAAGCACAATGCTCAGGGCAGACATCTTTACTAATTAAGCTAAACTGTTCTTTCATACTTTTTTAATGTATTAAATTTCTTGACTGAAACCTTCTAAATAGTTGTAAACATATCTGTTTAATCACACAAAACTGAAGCCTCAAGAAAAGGATTTTTTTTGAGCACCAGAATTATTTAGAAGATGTCTTTAATTATCCCCCCTGAAATACTCTCCCTCGTCAATCATCAAATCTGTGTTTTCAAGGATGAGTTCTAAGAGGCCTACAAAGTGAAATATTTTATTACCCCTCCCATTATCTCTTTTTCAATCTGCCTCTTTTAAAATTTAAATTTTTTTTTAAACTTTTAAAATTTTTTCAGCACTGTAGTTCATCTTAAATGGGAGCACTGCATTACCCTGAGGATCAAGGTGCATTCAGGAATGATTATTCCACTCCTGGTGACTCTTCTACTTTGTTCATGTCACTGAGACAGCAGTCGAAATTGGCTGCTGGTGCTGTTCATCTTTTATTAGCCTTTGAATTAATACATAGTAATCAATGCATAGTGACTGTAAGTCACATTAGGTCTTAGGCTATTAATGCTTCTTCAGAGTCTGTATAAAACTTACTCCTAACACCAGAGCTGCTTAATGGACCTGTGACATAAACCATCTCCCTAGGGGTCCATCTTCAGCAGGGATGTCCAAGCATATCTCTTGTAATCTGCATGTAGATAACAACTCTTAGTTCAATTAAGTTTGTCCTCTTTCAAACAGAAAACCAATGTTATATACTAATAATATTGTCCTTTTCTTGACCAAGAAAAGTCTTTAACATTTGGATCTCTTTTGTTACTGTGAGAGAAAGCAGTTCAATATCATTAGCACAAAATACAGTAAAACCTGCGAAAGCCAGAACCTGTGTAAGGCAGAAACCTGTCAGAGAAGGAAAACTAAAATATTTTCCAGTAACAGAAATGATAGAAAAGTGGTAAGACTGCACCCTGTCAAAGGTGAAAAACTTGTGAGACTGGAAAAAACAAGGCAGTCCTGTTGAGTTCCAGCTTTCACAGGTTTCACTGGTAATCATTCATCTGTATTTAAATGTAATTTTAAGTAATCCTGTCTAAATTCAATTTGTTCCATTATTTGAGGCTACAGTTTATAATTAATCCCATCTAAATTCAGTCTGTCAGTTATTTAGATCCATATTTTATATCTAACTCATTACAACAGAACTTCTTTCAAAATTAGAAATTCCATAGCAACTGTCTTAGGCTGGGTTCTCTAGAGAAGCAAAACCAGTAAAGCATGTAAATATATATAGAGACAGACATATCAAGGAAATGGCTCATGCGGTTGTAGAGGCTGGAACATCCTAAGTCCGTGGGTCAGGATAGAGTCTTCTCCCGATTCACATAGCTGCAGGCGCTGGTGAAACCAAGATCGGCAGGTCAGAAAGCAGGGCTTTTGCTTACCGTCCGTGAAGATCGACGAATCCCAAGATTGGCAGGCAAGATTGCAGGTAAGCTGTTAGCTCAGGTCCCAAGAACTGGAGGTCAGACTAACAGGAGCCAGCTGCAGGATCCAGAGTGAGCAAAGCCTCGCCATAATGTCCACTTATATTTGGTGCAGGCTACTTCCCCAAGGAAACTCCCTTTCAACTGATTGGCTGCTCACAGCAGATCCCATCATGGAGGTGATCACATTATATCAGATCTCATCATGGGAATGATCACAACATCATACAACTGCCAAACCACTGAGAATCATGGCCCAGCCAAGTTGACACACAACCTTAACTAACAGAAGAACCATGAGTTTTTATGAGTTAAGAATGATTATCTGGTATTATCTGCCATTAGTATTTTTTTCAGGTTAAAGTTGTTGCTTTTAGGTTAAATGATGCCAAGCTTTAGCTTTTCAGCTAGGAGAGAATCTTTTGTTAAAGGGGTGTAAAACTTATTCTGAGAGAAAATAAAGAGATTCCATGCAATTCACATCTACGTTGAAGTCTGAATTATTTCAACTGGGAAGCCTCATATAAAAGCTCATGCTGAGCTTAGGTGTACAGAATGGCAATCAAAGAATTACATTTCCTTACCTGTTTGGCTGCAGTTCAGTCCCTCTCCTTAAAAAAAATAAATTAATTGGAACTTACTTAAAATAAGTGAAAACAACCGTGATCAATCTGTTTAAGGTACTATATAAAGTAAGAAAGTATTATGCAACTTTCTACAACTTCTTGATGTGTATCCTTCCAGATATTTCTCTTATGCTTATAGTAATCAACAGAGATTATTTATATTAGTATGGGTTCTTTCTAATACTGGGTGGGATTCATAATCCACTTGCAGTGGTTTGTTTCCTTTCAAAATTATTAGGATGAAGTTAGATTTTTAAAATTTATAATATTTTTCTCAAGGGATTCAGCCTATTGACTATTGTCCTATATTTAAACTTTTCACATTAACTCAAATAAAGAATGCTTCCAAGTGGGGAATATTGTACTTTTTAAAACGATTTCTACATTAGGATCCCAACATACATTGGGAACCCATCTCTGCTTTGGAAGATACTTGTGGTTAGTCCTGGCTGACCAGTCTGCTCCCTCCTGGAACTCCATGAACACAGTGCTGGGTATCAGACTTGCTGCTGAGCCCCTGAATCATTCCTCTCTCCTCAGCACCTTTTCATTTGTACAATGGCACAGAATCTACAACCATGACTAAAAATAATGATAATGAGAGATTATATTATCTTGTATGACAATTATTCTTTTTGAACTAGGATTTAATAAAAAATAATATGCAGTACTTTGCTTCTTAATAGCATTCTTAGTGCCTTTTAGTAATGCAGTGTTTTAAAATTTAAACTAGTTCCATTTAATTAATTTACAAAGATATTTGACTAAGATGTTCTATATTTTAGACTTCTTTTTTTTCATTTTTTGGATCTGTGATTTAGTGCCTGCCACTAATTTTGGAAAATTCTCAGAGATTACCTCTACAAATATTTTTTCTGACCTGTTTTTACTTTCTTAGACTTCAATTACACATTTATTAGACTGTTTGATAGTGTCCCACAACCCATGAATTCTGTACTTGTTTTCCTGTTTTCCTTTTTTTCTCTTTGCATTTCAGTTTGGACAATTTCTATTGATCTGCCTTGAAGTTCACTGATTGTTTTCATAGCTGCGTTAAATCTGTTAAGTAGTTAAGGGTTTCTTTATCTCTGATTTTGCATTTTTTATTTTTAGTATTTTCATTTTACTCTCTTTATAGTTTCAATCTCTACTGAATTTTTTTTTTTATCTAGTATGTTGTCTGACTTTGCCACTCAATCCTTTAACATAGTAATCATAATTATTTTAAAGGGCCTATCTGAAAGTTCCAGCGTTCCATTCATCTCTGGGTCTGGTTCTGGTTTTTGTTTGGAAGCTGGACATGTTTGTAGGACAGCAGAGACTGAAGTAAGTAGTGTTTACATTTTTAAATGGGCATGCCTCTCCTTCTGTCCAGTGGGAGCAGGGATAATGGCTGCTAACGTAGTAGCTTGCACTGGAGTACTAGCAGAAGTAATGAGAAGTGGTTGGATTGGGGATTTTTTTTCTTTTTCTTTTTTTTTATTCTGCTCTATGTGAACATTTACAGCTCAAGTTAACTTCTCATACAAACATTGGTACACATTGTTATGTGACACTAATTGCAATCCCTATAATGTGACAGCCTGCTCCCCCTTTCCACCTCAGGTTTCCTGTGTCCATCCAACAGCTCCTGTCCCTTCCTGCCTTCTCATCCTGCCTCTGGATAGGCGCCCATTTGGTCTCATGTATCTGCTTGAACTAAGAAGCACGCTCTTCACGAGTATTATTTTATGTTTTATAGTCCAGTCTAATCTTTGTCTGAAGAGCGGGCTTCAGAAATGATTTTAGTTCTGGGTTAACAGAGTATCCGGAGGCCATGGCTTCGGGGGTTCCTCCAGTCTGTTAGACCATTAAATCTGGTCTTTGTACATGAATTTGAGTTCTGCTGCACACTTTTCTCCCACTCTGTCAGGGATTCTTTCTTGTGTTCCCTGTCAGGGCAGTCATTGGTGGTAGCTGGGCACCTAGTTTTTCTGATCTCAGGCTGATGGAGTCTCCATTTATGAGGTCCTTTTGTCTCTTGGGCTAATATTTTCCTTGTGTCTTTGGTGTTCTTCATTCTCATTTGCTCCAAGTTGGTTGGTACCAACTGATGCATCTTAGATGGCCACTTGCAAGCTTTTAAGACCCCAGACACCACTCACCAAAGTGGGATACAGGACATTTTCTTAATAAACTTTGTTATGCGAATTGACCTAGATGTCCCCTGAAACCATGGTCCCCAGCCCCCAGCCCCAGCTATTCTGTCCTCAAAGTGTTTGGTTGTGTTCAGGGAGCTTCTTAGCTTTAGGTTTAGTCCAGTTGTGCTGACTTCCCCTCTGTTGTGTGTTGTCCTTCCCTTCATCTAAGATGATTCTTCTTGCCTTAGTCGTCTAGTGCTGCTATAACAGAAATACCACAAGTGGATGGCTTTAACAAAGAGAAATTTATTCTCTCACAGTCTAGTAGGCTATAAGTCCAAATTCAGGGCACCGGCTCCAGGGGAAGGCCTTCTCTCTCTGTCGGCTTCAGAGGAAGGTCCTTGTCATCAGTCTTCCCTTGGTCTAGGAACATCTCAGCACAGGAACCTCAGGTCCAAAGGACACACTCTGCTCCCAGTGCTGCTTTCTTGGTGGTATGAGGTCCCCATATCTCTGCTTGCTTCTCTCTTTTATATCTCGAAAGAGATTGGCTTAAGACACTAATATATTGACCTCATCAATATAACTGCCACTAATCCATCTTATTACATCATAGTGTTAGCATTTCTAACATAGGGAAATCACATCAGATGATAAAATGTAAAATGGTAGACAATCATACAATACTGGGAATCATGACCTAGCCAAGTTGACAGATATTTTGGGGGGATACAATTCAATCCATGACACTTGTCTACTATCCAGTGAATTTACCTGTCCATCCCTCCCCACCCTCGTAACCATCAAAGAATATTTTCTTCTGTGTTTAAACCTTTCCTTGAGTTCTTATAGTGGTGTTTAAACCTTTTCTTGAGTTCTTAAGGTGGTCGCATACAATATTTGTCCTTTTGCGACTGACTAATTTAACTCAGCGTAATGCCCTCCAGATTCATCCGTATTGTGAGATGTTTCACAGATTTATCATTGTTCTTTTTGGTTGAGTGATATTCCGTTGTGTGTATGTACCATAATTTGTTTATCTGTTCATCTGTTGCTGGACACCTAGGTTGTTTCCGTCTGTTTGCTATTGTGGACAGTCTGCAATGAACATGGGTGTGCATATATCTATTAGTGTGACGGCTCTTACTTCTCTAGGATATATTCCAAGGAGTGGGATTGCTGGATCGTATGGTACTTCTAGCTTTTTAAGGAAGCACCAAATCGATTTCCAAAGTGGTTACATGATTTTACATTCCCACCAGCAGTGCATAAGTGTTCCAGTTTCTCCATAACCTCTTCAACATTTATTATTTTATGTGTTTTGGATTAGTGCCAGCCTTGTTTGGGTGAGATAGTATTTCACTGTAGTTTTGATTTTCATTTTTCTAATGGCTAATAATCGTGAGCGTTTCCTCATGTATCTGTTAGCCACCTGAATGACTTCTTTGGTGAAGTGTCTGTTCATATCCTTTGTCCATTTTTTAGTCAGGTTATTGATCCTTTTGTTGTTGAAGTGTTGCAGTATCTTGTAGGTTTTAGAGATTAGACCCTTATTGGATATGTCATAGCAAAAACTTTTTTACCAGTCTGTAGGTTCTCTTTTTACTCTTTTGGTGAAGTCTTTTGATGAGCTTAAGTGTTAGATTTTTAGGAGTTCTCTGTTATCTAGTTTCTCTTTTGGTGTTTGTGCATTGTTAGTTTCAGTTTGTATTCTGTTTATGCCATATATTAGGGCTCCTAGCATTGTCTGTATTTTTTCTTCCATGATCTTTATCATTTTAGATTTTACATTTAGATCTTTGATCCATTTTGAGTTAGTTTTTGTGCATGGTGTGAGGTATGGGTTTTATTTCATTTTTTTGCACATGAATATGCAGTTATGCCAGCACCGTTTGTTATAGACTGACTTTTCCCTATTTAACAGATTTTGGGCCTTTGTCAAATATCAGCTGCTCATAGGTGGGTGAATTTACATCGGGGTTGTCAATTCTATTCCATTGGTCTATGTATCTATTGTACAATTACCAGGCTGTTTTTGACTGTTGTGGCGGTATAATATTTTCTAAAATCAGGTAGTGTGCAGCCTCCCACTTTGTTTTTCTTCTTCGGTAATGCTTTACTTATCTGGGGCCTCTTCCCTTTCCGTATGAAGTTCGTCATTTGTTTCTCCATCTTATTAAAAAATGTGGTTGGAATCTGGATCAGGATTGCATTGTATCGGTAGATCGCTTTGGGTAGAATCAACATTTTCACAATGCTGAGTCTGCCTATCCATGAGCAAGGTATGTTTTTCCACTTATGCAGGTCTCTTTTGGTTTCTTGCAATAGTGTCTTGTAGTTTTCATTGTATACATTGTTTATATCTCTGGTTAGATTTATTCCTAAGTATTTTATCTTCTTAGGGGCTATTGTAAATGGTATTGATTTGGTGATTTCCTGTTTGAGGTTCTCTTTGTTGGTGTAAAGGAATCCAACTGATTTTTGTGTTTTTCTTGTATCCTGAAACTTTGCTGAAATCTTCTATGAGTTCTACTAGTTTTCTTCTGAATTCCTTGGGGTTTTCTGTGTATAAGATCATATCATCTGCAAATAGAGATACTTTCACTTCTTCCGTACCAATTTGGATGTCCTTTATTTCTTTTTCTAGCCTAATTGCTCTGGCTAGAACCTCCAGCAAAGTGTTGAATAAGAGTGGTGATAAAGGGCATCCTTGCTTGATTTCTGTTCTCAAGGGGAATACTTTCAGACTCTTTCCATTTAGGATGATGTTGGCTGTTAGCTTTGTATAAGTGCCCTTTATTACACTGAGGAATTTCCCTTCTATTCCTATTTTGCTGAGAGTTTTTATCGTGAATGGGCGTTGGACTTTGTCAAATGCCTTTTCTGTATCCATTGGTAAGATCATGTGGTTCTTTTGTTGTATTGATGTGATGGATTACATTGATTGTTTTCGTAGTGTTGAACCATCCCTGCATACCTGGTATGAATCCCACTTGGTCATGATGAATTATTTTTTTGATATTTTGTTGAATTCTATTGGCTAGAATTTTGTTGAGGATTTTTGCGTCAATGTTCATGAGGGATATTGGTCTGTAATTTTCTTTTTTTTGTGGTGTCTTTACCTGGTTTTGGTATCAGGGTTATGCTGGCTTCATAGAATGAGTTTGGTAGTATTCCATCCTTTTCTATGCTCTGAAATACCTTTAGTAGTACTGGTGTTAACTGTTCTCTGAAAGTTTGGTAGAATTCTCCAGTGAAGCTGTCAGGGCCAGGGCTTTGTTTTGGTTGGGAATTTTTTTTTTTTTTGTCTGTGGAGCTTACGTGACCTTGACTTGTGAAAGTTGTGCTGGCTTCCCCAATATTCTCTACTGTCTTACCTTTCACCAAAGTTACCACTTCTCTATTGTCTATTTAGTGTTTTTCCATCCTCACCCCTCCCCTCCCTTGTAACCATCAAAGATTTTTTCCTTTTGTGTGTAAACCTTTTCATGAATTTTTATAGTAGTTCTCTCATACAATATTCGTCCTTTTATGATTGACTTATTTCACTCAGCGTAATGCCCTCCAGATTCATCCATGTTGTAAGATGTTTCACAGATTCGTCAATGTTCTTTATTATTGTGTAGTACTCCATTGTATGTATGTACCATAGTTTGTTTATCCATTCATCTGTTGATGGACATCTAGGTTGTTTCCATCTTTTTGCTGTTGTGAACAATGCTGTAGTAAACACGAGTGTGTATATGTCTATTCGTATGACGGCTCTTATTTCTCTAGGATATATTCCTACACCTGGTAATGCTGGATCATATCGTATTTCATTTCTAACTTTTTAAGGAACTGCCATATCGTTTTTCAAAATGGTTGTACCATTATGCATTCCCATCAGCAGTGCATAAGAGTTCTAATCTTCCTGCAGCCTCTCCAAAATTTGTTATTTTCTGATTCGAGCCAGTAATGCTGGGGTGACATGGTGTCTCACTGTGGTTTTGATTTGCATTTCTCTAATGGCTAGTGATCGTGACCATTTCCTCATGTGTCTGTTGACCGCTGGAATGTCTTCGGTGAAGTGTCTGTTCATTTCCTTTGCTCATTTTTCACTGGATTATTTCTCTTTTGGTTGTGGAGGTTTTGGATTTTCCTGTAGATTTTAGAGATTAAGCCCATGTCAGATTTGTCATAGCCAAAACCTTTTTTTCAGTCTGTAGGTTCTCTTTTTACTCTTTGGGGGAAGTCTTTTGATGGGCATAAGTGTTTAAATTGTAGAACATCCCAGTTATCTCGCTTATCTTCTGGAGTTTGATCCTACTGACTTAATCAGCCAGAAGGAGAGAAACTGTATTTTTTGTCTCTTTCATGCCGTGAATTGAAACCACGCACGTGCTTACAGCACAAGATTAACTCACCAAAACTACATTACTTTTGCCACCCTGTAGTTGAAAGGGAAACAATCTGTCCTCTTCTTCCTACAATGTGAAAGGCACATTCATTCCTTATAACCCAAAGTTAACATAGAAAACATCGGAAAACCCAGGGGATTCACGTACATGAAAGGGAGAAACCTGACATTTTTTTCCCTTTCAGGGAACGTGTGGGAACAGTGTTTTACCAAAACAGATAACTTAGTCAACTCGATTAAGCTAATCAACTCGAGCGAGAAAACTGTATTTTGGTTTCTCTTTCATGCGGTGAATTGGGAACATGCGCGTTCTGGTAACAC
>NW_004443954.1:26176669-26190458 GCF_000243295.1 Trichechus manatus latirostris | reverse complement strand
TGTGTCCCAAAGGTTCTGGTAGGATGTGTTTTCATTCTTGTTTGAGTCTATGAATTTCTTTATTCCATCCTTAATTTCTTCTATAACCCAGTAGTTTTTGAGCAAGGTGTTGTTCAGTTTCCATGTGTTTGATTTTTTTTTTCCATGCTTTTTTTGTTATTGATTTCTACTTTTATGGCTTTATGGTCAGAAAAGATGCTTTGTAATATTTTGATGCTTTGGATTCTGTTACAGCTTGCTTTATGGTCTAAGATGTGTTCTATTCTGAAGAATGTTCCATGTGCATTGGAAAAGAAAGTATACTTGGCTGCTGTTGGGTGGAGTGTTCAGTATATGCTCATGAGATCAAGTTGGTTTATTGTGGCATTTAGATCTTCCATGTCTTTATTGAGCTTCTTTCTGGATGTTCTGTCCTTCACCGATAGTGGTATGTTAAAGTCTCCTACTATTAACGTGGCGCTGTCTATCTCTCTTTTCAATGCTGTTAGAGTTGATATATTTTAGAGCCCGGTTGTTGGGTGCATAAATATTTATTATGGTTATGTCCTCCTGGTGTATTGACCCTTTAATCATCATATAGTGTCCTTCCTTATCCTTTGTGGTGGATTTTACTTTAAAGTCTATTTTGTCAGAGATTAATATTGCCACTCCCACTCTTTTTTGAGTGTGGTTTGCCCGATATAGTTTTTTCCATCCTTTGAGTTTTAGTTTGTGTCTTTAAGTCTGAGGTGTGTCTCTTGTAGGCAGCATATAGATGGATCATGGTTTTTTAAATTCATTCTGCCACTCTCTGTCTCTTTACTGGTGCACTTAGTCCATTTACATTCAGCATAATTATTGATAGGTATGAGTTTAGTGCTGTCATTTTGATGTCTTTGTTTGTGTATTGTTCACAGTTTCTTTGTTCCACTTAATTTTCTGTGCTGAGTCATTTTTCTTTATGTGTTTTCTTTTCATCTTTTTCATTGTTGATTTTGTATTTGCTGAGTCTTTATATTTTTCTTGTTTTTTTTTTTTTTTTGTTGTGTAGGATTGTTAGTTTCCTTTGTGGTTATCTTAATATTTACCCTACTGTAGAAATTGTTGAATGGGAACCTAAAGAGCTGTGAAACCTTCTCTGAAAACATTAATCATTTTCTTAAAAAAAGATTAATGGTTAATTTTATGTCATTTAAATTTTACCTCAATAAAAACAAACAACAAATAAATGAAAACAACAAGGCACAACCAGTTTTTTCCTCTACTCTTTTTCTTTGCTGTCTGTCCTTGGCTGTCTCTACTTTCTGTCCCTCTTATGACTGGGAAGTTACTTTTGGCATAGTGCACCAAGTATATCTCAGTATGCATAGCTCTGAGTAGGTGGAATTTTGACAGCCAAGGCAGTCCATGTAGTAAGATAAAGGGCCCTGAAAGCTGGCAGGAACGTTTCTCACTTGTTTGGGCCGCATTTTGCAGTACATCTCAGAGAACCCAAATTACCTGTTTTAGAGAGTGACAGTGGCATCTGGAGACCAGTCTCTGGGGTTATGTTGTAGTTATCTAGTGCTGCTATAACAGAAAAACCACAAGTGGGTGGATTAAACAAACTGAAATTTATTTTCTCACAGTTTAGAAGGCTAGAAGTCCAAATTCAGGGTTCCAGCTCTAAGGGAATCCTTTTTGTCTGTGTTGGCTCTGGAGGAAGGTCCTTGTCTCTTCTGAGCTTCTGTTCCTGGGCAATCTTCATTGGCTTGGCATCTCTCTTCCCCATCTCTGCTTGCTAGCTTGCATTTAATCTCTTTTAGATCTCAAAAGAGATTGACTCAAGATATACCCTACACTAATCCTGTCTCATTAACATAACAAAGAAAACCCATTCCCAAATGGGATAATCACCACAAATATATAAAAACCAAAAACCAAACCTGTTGCTGTGGAGTCAATTCTAACTCATAGTGACCCTATAGGACAGAGTAGAACTGCCCCACAGGGTTTCCAAGGAGTGGCTGGTGGATTGGAACTGCCCACCTTTTGGTTAGCAGCCAAGCGCTTAACTACGCCATCAGGGCTCCAACCACAGATATAGGGGTTATGATTTACAACACAGATTTTGGGCAGACACAATTCAATCCATTACAGGCTACAAAGCCATGTCTGACCTACTCTTGATCTTGAAATAATTCTAATAAAGCAGAACTGAATTCTAATCAATCACTGAATTGCATACCTATGAATTGAGATAAGCCTCTCTTTAACCAATTTATATTTTCAACAGCAAAGGTTCTTCCAGTTTGGATTTGAACAGAGCAGTCGAAAGTGACAATTCTGTTCCTTGAAATACCATCATGTCTCTTAGATATGGGTCTTCTTTCCTGCTTTTTACCCTGACTGAATTCTATCTGGAACAGTTTTCATCTATGCCTCAGCTAACATCTACTATTCCTTTCTACCTCATCTCCGCAAGGCGGCATCAAGAGACCACTCAGAGTGACCGGGCTCTACCCTCCGTATGCTTTCTGGGACCTGGGCTTCTTCTAGTAACAGCTAGAATTGGTATTGTCTATTCTTTTTATGTTGGAACTTCCCAACAGACAACCCCAAAGGGCAGGGACCTTCTTGTTGCTCTTGACCACCAGTGGACCCTCAGGTCTGGTAGAGCAGTGCCCGGCACAGCAGGGGCTCCGTGGTTTTTACTTGCATGAAAGAATGACTGTACTTGGGTGTTTGCGAACCTCGCAGGCACAGCAGCCAGGCCGCAGTGGTGCAATGAGTGTCATCTGTTTGAAAGGCCTGACTCGACAGCCCGAAGGCAGGGAGCACGCACTAGGTGACTGCAGGTTTCTTTGCAGGGCTCTGACTTGGTTTTCAGAAGAGTCATCCTTAAACCAGTGCGTGCGCGGTTTACCGAGGCGGTTCCGGAGGTGCTCCGGCAATGGAAGGTTCCAAGGAGTCGGTGTCCTATCCTCAAACAGCATGTGTGCTCCGGCCTAATGCAGGGACCACGTCCTTTTCCACCTCTGCTCTCACCCAAACCTGCCCCCATAGACAAGGAAGGACATTTTACTACGGTACCTTGCCTAAGGTATAAAAATCTTCTAGGCATAAAAAAAAAAAAGGAAGTATCACCTCCTTTGACCAAGGTGGCATCTCCACCTCCACATTTCATGAAGAGATACATTTCCAGCTGAATTTTACCTTCATATTTAATAATTGTGCATCAAAATTTGGAAGTGTGTCATTTTGTTCAATTATATAGTAACAATTGTATTGATTATTCAGTCCAGAATAATTTTTTAACACTAAGTGTTTGGTCGTGAGAATTATTAAAAACATTAAGTTTCAGTTAAGGTACATTATTTCCCCCCAGGGACACGTGATGGGTAATCTATAAAATAAACTTCAAACATATACATATATTAGGATTAAATTCTGAGATGGACATGGGATGGATATATAGGTTTTCAGGAGAAAATGGATTGATGTAAAATTTATGATGGTTACTGAAAATCTTGTTCCAGTATCTTAATCTTAAGTAGGCAACAAATGATTGTGGTGCTTTTATTCCATTGGTTGAGTTTAAAAGTGAAATAAAGAGTTTAATTTACAAATCTGACTATTTCCAATACACTAGAAATCACATGCTTTGCAGCTATTTAAATTTAAGATAATTTTTGGATGGTGATGTATCCATTCATGTGTCCATGGCAATGTGTCCAAAACTACCATGAAGGTAGTTTTTCAGAATTCTTGAAGGTGTTTTGTAGTGACATTGCATATGAAGCCGTATTATTAAGAAAAGGGAACATCCCCTGACTTTCGGTATAACATGAAATTGTAGCAGGGTTACACTGAAGAACCGAAAACAGAAGCGGCCCTGCACTCATGTTGCCAGAGCATGGGTGCTATTTTGGGCCAGGAAAAGCGGAGTTTGGTTGCCATACACAAGGCCTCCCTAACTGTGTATTGCTGATTTCCTCATATTGTGGTTCTCCAGGATCTGCTGGCAAAAGTGGGTGTGAGTCAATCTTGGGCCGCATCTGGAAACCTCTCCGTGAGCCCAAAGGAATGGGGAGGTAGCCACCCACTTTATCAATGTTGCTTAGGATGGTTCCAAGAGGATGACCAGTCTGGGCTCTACGGTGTCCCAGTGAAGTGGTGCCTCGAGTTCTGCTGGGTGACCGTGCCCAGTGCGGAGTCAGAGCTCACGTACCTCAGGTGGGAGGAACTCAGCGGAGTGATCCACAGCTAGCCGAGAATCGCAGGACAGTGCCCGGCACTTAGAAGGAATCAATAAATGTTCTTCTGTCCAAGAATTCATTCCAAACAGCCTTAAAGGTACACCTTCAGAGGTTACAGCTCAGACATCTTAACAGTCTGTTATTTCCCCCTAGAAGCATGCAGTGATAAATAATGAACTCAGCGCCTTCCCTGGGCCTCTGGTGTGGGTCTGTTGCTGGAGTCCCTCAGCTTGACTGCCCTATGAATGCCTCTCTACAGGCATTTTCCTCCTTCAGGGCTGTCAGTGATGACCTAATACCTGCTGGCATTTTGACTGGAGTGTTCACAAAACTGATAAACCAAACCAGTTGCCGTCAAGTCGATTCCGACTATGGTGACCCCAAATGTGCAGAATAGAACTGTGTTCCATAGGGTTTTCAAGGCTGTGACCTTCCAGAAGCAGATCACCAAAGCCTTTCTTCTGAGGCACCTCTAGGTGGACTTGAATTGCCTACTGAAAGTGGAGCACTTAACCCTTTCCACCACCCAGGGTCCCCTGGAGTGTTCACAGGTACCTTCAAATCAACTGGCCCAATGCACCCTCAGTCCCCAGTCCTGTGTCTCAGACAGCCTCTTGACATCTGTCACCCTTCCCCCTCTTTTATTAAAGTCCAAAGTTCAGAGCCATGTTTCATCCCTCACTTTGCTCCCTCTCCTTTCCTTCCTTTCTCTTTGAACAAATACACATCAGCTGCCTACCCTGTGCCAGATGCTGCCCCAAACACCAGGTACTCTGCAGTGATCAGGACACAGACACTCTCTTAGGGCTTGTTCTAGCTAATGGGGAGACAACAATAAGTACCTCAGCAGAGAAATGGTGTGATTTAAGACAGTAATACTCTGGGGAAAAAAAAGAAGTGTGATGGGGATGACATGTGTCGTTTGGTGCAGCTCAGGCTGGGAAGGCCCCTCTGAGGAGCTGAGTCCTGAAGCAGAGAAGGAGGCAGCCTGCGTCCCAGGCAGAGGGGCCCTACCCACAGTAGGTATGGGCTGGGTGTGTCGGAAGCACAGTGAGACAGCAGGAGGGGGAGATGTTGTAAGAAACAAGGTTAAGAGTGGGCGGGGGCAGGTTTGGGGGTCCTGCTGGTTCTTGCAGGTATGGTAAGGGGCTTGGATTTTAGCCCAAGTAGGATGGGAATCAGGAATCCCTGGGTGCAAACGAATGCTTGGCTGTCAACCAAAAGGTTGGAGGTTCGAGTCCATCAGAGGCACCTTGGGCAGAAAAGCCTGGTGATCTACTTCTGAAAAATCAGCCATTGAAAACCCTACGGAGCACAATTCTACTCTAACACACGTGGAGTCACCATGAGTCAGAATTCAACTCAATAGCAACTGGATGATGGGAAGCCACTTACAGAGATTGGAGCTGATAAGTGACATGATGAATGGATACTTAACAAAATCTTCTTCGGATGTGTGAAGCACCCATGTAAGTGTCAGAGGAGTGGGGGACAGGGGAATGGGAGGTGACTGCTGCAGAATAGATAGTGGTCTCCATAGTATCTGCTGAGCTATGTGCTGACAGCCATGACACAGCGCCAAGTGCCAACCTCTCTGCTTACGCTTTTAATATTTTTTTTTAACTCAAATAAGAAAGAGCTAAATAGTAATTGTGTTGTCAGAATCAGACCAAAAATAATTTAATTCGGTATAAATTAGAAGAGTCAATGTGTTACATTTCTAGGTCCATTAGGGAAATAAACTTTAAAATTTTTAAATATATGACCATAAGAAGTGATATTTTATAGACCAGAGATGGAAGAGACAAATTCACTCCTTTCATCGGTATCTGGTGCGGTATATGTGTTGATGTCATTTTAAATATCTCATGGGGTGAGTTTTCATTGCTGTTTAAAACAATTGTTTTCATATTTCAAACATCCTTCTATTAAGAATTTAAATTGTAATTTTTTATATTTTAAACTAACAAAGAGCCAATGAGTGTATAGTCAATGTAAGAAGTAATAAGAGTGTTGACTAGGGCGATGGAGGAGGGGATGGACTCAGAGGGTTGTGCATTAATTTCAAAGATAGTTTTAGATCTATTCAATTATATTGATTTTTAGAGGGATTCCTCTCTCTTCTGTGAAATTATTTATTTTAAATATTTGTTGGTTACTAATCTTACTTCTTTACTCATCTCCTATCCCCTAATCCAAGTCAAAAAGGAAAAAAGGAATCATTGATTGTCTGAGCTAAACATCAAAGGAATGATCTTTCCCCCATAAATCAATCCCTCCATTCTCTTAATTGCTTTGTTGATTTCTCCCAAACTTCCCCCATTTATCTATTGAACTGCTCATTCCTAAAGCCACAGGAATGTTGTTAGAAAGTCTTCCCTTTTATGTTTTTCTGCTACAAGTTACTGTCCAACTAGCGATTTGCCTGGAAGTAAATTTAGGAATGCCGCACCAGAGACGTTTGCAAGGAATGTAAAAGCTCAGAAACTCAGCGGCAACATCTCATCTTGGGCGATAAATGGATGAAAACACAAGGCACTTGACTCTTCACTTGGCATTCATGTTCCAATGCACGCAAAGGCCATCTGTTGCCTTTGTTTTTTTCTTTTTATAGAAATGAAATGAATATAACAATAACCTCCTTCTCTCCAGACCTGAATATTGATTTCTGCTTCATTTTTTGGCCTCTCTTATAAATTCTGAAGACACTACCAAAGGGGGATATTGATCAGCAGGCAGCTTGTCACTTCCTTGGGTGCAAAGGACACCAGCCCTGTCACCTTCATGCCCTAGAATAGACCTAAAGGTAAAGGGTCAGAGATGAAAGGCTCCTGCTTACTTATTCTTTTGTAATCAGCCTACCAGGAAGCACTGAGCCTGTGTTTACACCTGTCCTTGGAATTTAAGATGGAAAACTTTTACTCCCAGGTCCATACATAGACGTAAGTGAAGCAGAACTCTTATCTTTCTCGGTTGCTTATTGGGAGAGATGGATTGTTTGTTAAGCTGGTTTGTCTTTTTAGGTCAAAAGCTTATGCTTTCTGGGCCTTTCATTTATAGTGCCTGCACTACTGGGCCTTCGTCCGTAATGGGAGGAAGTCAACGGTTTTAGACACTGACTAAAGAAACCCAAATCAATTTCCTCTGAGAAAAAGAACATGGAAACCCTGTGGGAACTCCTTTTTCTTTCCTTAAGTTGTAGAGATGCCATTGATTTCATTGTTACTCCAGAGCAGAGAGGGTCAAGGGGATTTCTGGAAGCCAAGAGAAAGAACACAAGAAAAAGTTCATTTCTTATCTGAGTACATGGAAAGGCCTGGTGAAATTCAGATGGTCTCTGAGCCCAGCACCTAGAGAACAGAGGTTTTCTAAAAGTGGCCTTGGCTTAACCTACCCTCCTCACAGTTAACTCAGTAATTAACCTTTAAAAACAAAGTCATGTCACAAAATTCTGGCAATCTTTGTTAATATTTCATATATATTCTCGCCTCTCCACTCCTAGTTGATTGCCTTAAAGCAGGGATGCACTTCTCACCTGAATTATGACAATATTCTCGTTTGCTCTCCTTGCCTCCACTTACTTTCAATCTTTCTGGTTACCGCTAACATCTAAAATCCACAGTATGGTAGACAACAGCCTGTGCTTTCAGCCCCTGCAAATAGTGGCTGTCCCTTAATGGCTACTGCCCATCCTGTCCCTCTCCTAACCAGAGGTGGATTTGCCACGAAGCTTGAGGGCTAGAGCCCCTCATTTTACAGCTCCTTTCAGAGTCCAAGACCTAATTTCACTTTCACAAGTGTGGATCCCTTTTTAAGAAGTCGGTTGGTTGCCAGTTGCTGTGGAGTTGATTCCGACTCATGATGACCCCATGAGTGTCAGAGTAGAACTGCTCCAGAGTTTTCAATGACTGATTTATCAGAAACAAATCTCCAGGCCTTCTTCCAAGGCACCTCTTGGTAGACTTGAACCTCCATCCTTCTGGTTAGCAGTGAAGCTTATTAACTGTTTGTACCACCTACAGACTCAATTCTAAGAAGTTGTTGTTATGTGTTGTTGAATTGATTGTGACTCATAGCAACCCTGTGACAGAGTAGAGGACCTCGCAAATGACATTAGTGCTTCAGGCACTACCACATCTGCAGTCATCCAGCCCCTCACTCACTCTACCCTGTGGTGCTACCCTTGCGGATTCTTCTCAGGCCAGGGTAGTTAAACCTCACGCATGTCTTCACTTGCCAGATCCTCATACAGACTAAGTTCCCTGAGAGCAGGGTGGGCTCTTTCATTTCATATGCTCAGTGCATAGATGAGGTACAGATGAAATGTGTGCAGAATAAATAAATGAAGGAAATCCAGAATGTTGCAAATTTATCTAGTCATGACAATAGTTAATATAAACTGAATGCCAATTATACGCAACGACTGACTGTGATAAACAAGTTGTGTATAATATTTGATTTAAACCTCTCAGTAATCCTAAGAATTCAAGTTTGTAGCTGAGGAAAGTGAGGCATAAAGAAATTAAATTGCCCATCCAAGTCCCACAGCGAGCGAGCAGTGGTACCGGGATTTTAAGTAGATAGACTGACTCTTGGGCATTCTGTTATGCTGCTGCTTCCAAGAAGGAGGCCATCTGCCTTGAACTCTTAGTTTTCTTCCAGGCCCTTAAGGGGCACTGAAACCTAGCAAAAAGAATCCTTAATGCAAGTGAGAATACCTAGAAAGGACAGAAAAGAGGCCATCATATTGTGACCAGTTAGGACGCCTCAACAGTGTGGTCTAGACTCCTGGGCCATCATTGGGGGAAGCTGTTTATGTTCTCACTGATCAAATAAGGAAGCTTAATTTCATGTGTATCTCATAAGTTTTCTCGAGTTTTTAGAGTTGTGAGCATATGACTAAGCCCCATGTACAATAAGCTATGAGGCATTGGTGGTTCAGTGGTAGAATTCTTGCCTTGCACGTGGGAGACTCCAGGGCAGTTAACAACAACACAGTATAAGTTACAAAGAAGGAATAAATGAGTTGAGCGTAACGATAAAGACTAGTCTTCATGCTCTGTGTGGTCATTGGTACTGAATGGTGAGTGGGCTCCATGCTCTTGTGATCTGAAGCAAGAATGCCTTTCCTCTGTCTCTCCTCTCTGCTTTCTCTCTCTCTCTCCTGTTCATTTTCCTATTTATCTTTCAGTCTCCTTCTCTTCCCACAACCTGCCAAGCAGCCCTCCCAAGTCCTACCCAATCGGCTTTCTGATCCCCCCAACCCCAAGCTCCCTCTTATCCTCCTCCCAGGCACCAATGCTAAAATAACAAGCGTAGGTGTGCTTGGGGCTGTGTTTAGCTGTACCTGCACCTAGTTCAGTGGGAGCTTTCACAGCATTGCTGGGCATCCAGGTTAGAATCCCTGTGTGCAGGAAATAGAATTGAGAATGCACTTTCTACAGATAGCTGGGTGGGTATGACTAACTATAAATACCAGGCACTTCATTTGGTGAAGCTCAGATGTGATTAACTTTGTGGACTAGGATGGCCATCAGGTGGCCCTGGTAGGAAAGAGAATTCCATAGATTTGTGGAGAAGCAAAAGCTTCAACTCCCCTATCAATTTTTTTTTTATTCGTTCATCCAATGTTCCTGAATATTTCAATCATTAAAACCCATTTTTGGGATTTTACCCATTGTAACCCTTTCTTTCTTTCTTTCTTTTTTTTTTTTTTGGAAAAGTTCATATAAAAAGATTGGCATGGGAGCTCTGTTTGTCCATATTTTAGATTCTGACAATCTGGCCTTGCCTAATATAGGAGCTACTAAAGTCCATGGACACAAGACTTATGGAGACAACATTTCTTTCTCTCTACTACCCTGGCATCATGGGAAAAAATAGGGTGGTGTTCAGAGGTCTATCTGCAGATGCTAATCTTATCGTGATAAGCAAGAAATCTAAGTGCTATTTGTTTCAGTGTTTTCCATCAAGACCAGTGAGTAACTCAACTAGTGTCATAAAACAATTCACGTAGATACTAAGACTAGTGGGCCTTTGAAGACACTGTCAATCATGATATGGCTACTTTGTACCCAGCTGTTCCTAAATCCTGCTGAAGGTTGGCTCCTCCTAGCTGTCTTGGAGTTCTTTGAGATCACTAATTAACAACATTGGGGCAAAAGACCTCTGCTTGCCCAATGGCTATATGATGAAATTTAAGCCCACTCCATTAGACTATGTCACCAGTAAGTAAAAGGTCCCCTTTAGAATTAACTTGATGTGGTTACGTTAAGTCAATACGACGTTTATCACTTGCTTGTTTAATTGTTGGATCTTCACTACAGATGAGATTTGGGCGGTTCCTTCATTCGTGTGTCCAGAAGCTGGAGCTCAGCAAGGAAGAAGATATCCTTGGGAAACAAGGGCAAGAAAGAAAGAAAGAAATAGGTCTCCGAAGGCACTGAAGAAAGATCACTTCCCACCTCCAAGAAGAATTTAGTTAGTCCTACTTGTCTCATCAACTAATTATGTGACATAGACAAGCACCCTTGGCTCCTGGAGAACACCTACCCTTTTATTTAATAAAGGGATTGAATTGGATATTTTCTTTAGGTCTTTTCCATTAATTAGTCAATACATTAATTAATCAAGTGGCCTTCAACTGCTTCTCCAGCCCCGGGCTGGCTCCTACCCTCTCGCTCTGCCATACTGGGGAACTCACCCTGATCTTCTCACTGCTGCTTCTTTTCATCCACAGGAATCCTCCAATGGTAGCATCCCCAGAGGCTTTCCCCACAGCTTGGCCGCCCGCAGAGATTCCCATCTCTTCACTTGCTATATTTGGATAGCACGCATCTCCATCCGGACTTTTAGTGTACTGCATTGCAGATTTTGCACACTTGTGTTTTTTCTCTCTCACTGAGTGTCCGATCGTCCCTCTGGTTCACAGTCATGTTCCCAACTTTCCCTTCCTTCCTTCCTTCTTCCTTTCCTCCCTCCCTCCTTTCCTTTCTTTCTTCCTTCCATTGCCAGTATGGACTCATAGATTCTTATTCTATTCAATGAGTTATAATCTATTACTGTCCTTATTTATTTTGGTGCCAAAATTATTCAATATTTGGCCAGTGGGAGTCTTGAAATGTGTTTGAATGTTGAATAGTTCAGTAGATTTTCAACCAAAAGTTCTGTTTTTCCTGAAATGAATTATATAGTTTAAATAAAGCTGAGAATACATTTTTTTTTCTTATTTCTATGGCTTATTTGGAAAATGGTTACTCTTCCTGAGAAAATTTTATGTTACAATTTCATCCCTCCTATTAGAATCATTGAAAACCCTATGGAGCTAAGTTCTACTTTGCATCACGAGGTTGCCATGAGTCAGAAGCGACTCAACAGCAACTAACAACAATTATGATCATACACTCTTAGAATTGCAAGTTGCCTCAGGTGCGAAGTGCTATAACTTCCCTTGCAACGTGTCTCCTCCTTTCTCTATTACGGATGTTCTGCAATCTTGTTTGAATATCTCCTGTAATGAAAAGCTCACTACCTTATGAGGTAGCCCACTTCATTCAATAAGTTCTATTTAATTCATTTATTAAAAAAATTATTGTGTGTCCATAATGATAAAGTATACCTAACAGAAAGATGAACAAGTACAAGGTTACATGGATTTTCGTTATAATCTTAAGAGAACCATAGAATTAGAGCTGTTTTACGTGTCTGCAAACTTTTATTTGTTTTGAAGTTTTCAGTTTAAATTGTTTGCTCCTACACACACTTACATATTGCAAATTTTTCTTTTAGAATCAAGATAATGCTAAAATGACTTTAGGGGGATTTAAAGAAGAGAATAAAGCATCTGAATTTCAAAACATGTTCAGAGCACATTGCAACTTTATATCTCACTCATTTTTACTATAGGGGAACTCATTTTGCTGAAGCTCTTCTCAGAAAAAGGATGTATTCTACTTTTATACTTTCAGTCTATGTCCTATTGTATTCTGCAAGGGTCAGGTCACCCCTGAAATCCTTGATGCTAAAATTAAACTCTAGGGGGTTTAAGAAGCAACTGATAAATGATAAAGGTTTCAGACTGAGTGCTCAGAAAGTGAGGATTTGGAAATCTTGGTACCCCAAGAACTGCTGGTGCTTAGTATAGAGAAGGAAAGACTGAGGAGGGGCAAGGCAGTTACTCACTCTCATTTGAAGGGCTAGCTTACACAAAAGGGAGTAAAATTTTTCTTTATTGCTCCAGGAAAAACAGGGGGAAATTAGATTCAGTGAATATAATTACAGAGAAGCAGATTTTGACTAAATACAGGATGAATTTTCTAATTCTCCACTGAATAGCCCAAGCCCAGCCGTCATTCAGACACTGCACATTCTCCAGCCTTAGCTCTCACCTTTTCCCTTCAGACCCTCTGTACCACCTGCTGAGAGTTCAATACTGCTGACTTCTCCAAGCCTCTGTGCCTTTGCTAAAGTTCTTCTCCTCCCTTCTTCTCCAGCCTCTCCCTTTCACAGCTTCATCTGTGCACCCCTCAACACCTACTCACCCTTCAAATACATCATTTACGAAGTTATTCCTAACTTAAACCAGTTGCTGTCGAGTCCATTCCTATGCATGATGACCCCATGTGTGTCAGAGTAGAACTGTGCTCCACAGAGTTTTCAATGGTTGATTTTTCAGAAGCATACTGCTAGGCCTTTCTTTGTAGGTGCTTCAGATAGCAGCTGAGCATGTTAACTGCACCACCAAGAGACTCCTAGCTTGTCATAGCACATGTGAAACAATTTGTATGATCCAGAAGTGACATCTTTATTCTTTGAACATTCATTCAACCAATAATAACTGAGCCTCACTTGGAGCCAGACTCTTCTATAGAGCGGGGAAAGGGGCTGTGAGCCAGAGGGAGCTCTGCTCTCACAAAGCTGACACTTAGTGGGAGAGAAAAAACACAAGTATGCAAATTCTGCCAGGCAGTACACTAAAAGTCCAAACGGAGATGCATGCTATCCAAATGCAGCCTGTGAAGAGACAGGAATCTCTGTGGGCGGCCAGGCTGTGGGGAAAGCCTCTGGGGATGCTGCCATTGGAGATTCCTGTGGATGAAAAGAAGCAGCCCCAGCCTGGGGGGAGTAAGAGTGTAGGAGCCAGCCAGGGCTGGAGGAGCAGCTGGAAGGTGGGATGGGGTGGTGAGGCAGAGTGAGCCAGAGGGCAAAGGTACAAGGTGTGCAAATAACCTGTATGAGAAATGAGATAGGTGATATCATAACAGACCCAACTGAAATTAAAAGAATCATAACAGAATACTCTGAAAAATTGTACTCTAACAAATTTGAAAACCTAGAGGAAATGGAAAAATTTCTGGAAACTCACTACCTACCTAAACTAACCAAACAGAAGTAGAACAACTAAATAACCCATAACAAAAGAAGAGATTGAAAAGGTAATTATAAAACTCCCAATTAAAAAAATCCCTGGCCCAGCCACCTTCACTGGAGAATTCTACCAAACTTTCAGAGAAGAGTTAACACCACTACTACTAAAGGTATTTCAGAGCATAGAAAAGGATGGAATACTCCCA
>NW_004443954.1:26166537-26174952 GCF_000243295.1 Trichechus manatus latirostris | reverse complement strand
AACAAGGCTAGCATTTATCCAAAAAGCACAAAATAATAAACGTTGGAGAGGTTGTGGAGAGACTGGAACACTTACTGTTGGTGGGAATGTAAAATGGTACAACCCCTTTGGAAATCGATTTGGCGCTTCCTTAAAAAGCTAGAAATAGAAGTACCATACAATCCAGCTATCGCGCTCCTTGGAATATATCCTAGAGAATTAAGAGCCGTCACACAAACTGATATATGCACACCTATGTTCACTGCAGCACTGTTCATGATAGCAAAAAGATGGAAACAACCTAGATGCCGATCAATGGACGAATGGATAAACAAATTGTGGTATATTCACACAATGGAATACCACACAATGATAAAGAACAACGATGAATCCGTGAAACATAACATGGAGGAATCTGGAGGGCATTATGCTGAGTGAATTTAGTCAGTCACAGAGGGGCAAATATTGTACAAGACCACTATTATAAGAATTCAAGAAAAGGTTTAAACTCAGAAGAAAACATTCTTTGATGGTTACGAGGGTGGAGAGGGAGGGTGAGGGTTATTCACTAACTAGATAGTACATAAGAATTATTTTAGGTGAAGGGAAGGACAGCACATACTACAGGGGAAGTCAGCACAACTGGACTAAACCGAAGCTAAGAAGTTTCCTGAATACAATCAAACACTTTGAGGGACAGAGTAGTAGGTGCAGGGGTCTGGGGACCATGGTTTCGGGGGGCATCTAGGTCAATTGGCATAAGAAAGTTTATTAAGAAAATATTCTGCATCCTACTTTGGTGAGTGGCGTCTGGGGTCTTAAATGCTAGCAAGTGGCCATCTAAGATGCATCAATTGGTCCCAACCACCTGGAGTAAAGGAGAATGAAGAACACCAAAGACTAAAGAAAAGTATTAGCCCAAGAGACAGAAAGGGCCACATAAACCAGAGACTTCATCATTCTGAGACCAGAAGAACTATATGGTACCTGGCTACCACCAACGACCGCCCTGACAGGGAACACAACAGAGAGTCCCGGATGGAGCAGAAGAAAGGTGGGGTGCAGAACTCAGATTCTACTAAAAAGACCAGACTAAATGGTCTGAGACTGGAAGAACCCCAGAAAGCATGGCCCCTGGACTGTCAACCCAGAACTAAAACCATTCCCAAGGCCAACTCTTCAGACAAAGATTGGACTGGATTGTGGGACATAAAACGATACTCGTGAAGAGTGTGCTTCTTAGCTCAAGCAGATACATGAGACTAAATGGGCAGCTTCTGTCCAAAGGTGAGATGAGAAGGTGGAGGGTTAGGAGCTGGTTGAATGGACATGGGAAATCAGGGTGGAAAGGAGGAGTGTGCTGTCACAGTATAGGGTGAGCAATTGGGGTCACATAACAGTGTGTGTATAAATTTTTGTATTAGAAACTGACTTGAATTGTAAACTTTCACTTAAACTAGAACAATTAAAAAAAAAAAAAAGGTACAACGTGCGCTTAGAAAGAAAAGCAGGGCTGATCCTCACCCTAGAAGTTTTTCATGAGGAGCTTGGATTCCATCCTTGGTATAATGGGAGCTGCTGAGGGCTTTGTGCAGGGGAGTGAGTAGGTTTGTTTGAGAAGTAAGATGGATAGTTCGGTGGTTAAAGTATGGGTTCTGGGGATAGTTTGCTTGTATTTGAATCCCAGCTCTGCTGTTTACAAGATATTTGATCCTGGGCAGATTGCTGAACTTTTCTGGGCTTTGGAGTCTTTGGATGCAAAAACAGAATAGTAACTTTCTGTGATATATTTAAGGATTAAATGAATTAGTATATGTAAATAGTAAGTGGAGTCCCTAGGTGGTACAAATGGTTAACATGTTCAACTGCTAACTGAAAGGTTGGCAGTTTGAGTCCACTCGGAGGTGCCTCAGAAGAAAGGCCTGGCGATCTGCTTCCAAAAAAATCAGCCATTGAAAACTCTATGGGACACAGTTCTACTCTGACATACATGGGGTTGCCATGAGTCGGAGTCCACTAGACGGCAATTGGTTTTGTTTTTTTAAATAGTAAGTGCTCATTAAATTACCAGCTATATTTATATTCAAAAAACATTATTCAGACTGCTGGGTGGAGAATGAAGGAGGAGGTTCAGGGGGCTGCAGACAGAGCAGTTAGGGCCTCTTGCCACTGGTCAGGCAGGCGATGATGGTGGTTGCAGTACAGCTGCAAAGATGAATTTGGACATGTTTTGAAGGAGATATGCCTTAAAGGTAAAATTGTGCTGGTGGATTGGATATGGGAATGAGTAAAAGAGAGGGAAAAGGACAGCTCTTTTCCGGCTTTAAAGATGGGTAATTTGAGGAGTCATATCTGGAACTGAGAAGACTGGATAAGGAGAGGTTTGTGGAGGTTTGAAAGACCAGCTAGTCATTCAAATGGAGACATACTGAGTAAGGAGGATGCACAGGTTATTTCCTCAACTGGGTATATTTTCATTGAATATGGTTTAAACACTTGGTGCCTTCCTTAATTCAAAGTGATTGACTTAGTTTCTTGTTGTTAGGTGCCATCGAGTTGGTTCCAACTCACAGCGACCCCACGTACAACAGAACAATACACTGCCCAGTCCTTTGCCATCCTCACAATTGTTGTTATGCTTGAGCACATTGTAGCAGCCTCTGTTTCAATCCATCTTGTCAAGGGTCTTCCTCTTTTTTGCTGACCCTCTACTTTACCAAGCATGGTGTCCTTCTCCAGGGACTGATTCCTGTGATAACACGTCCAAAGTATGTGAGATGAAGTCTTGCCATCCTTGCTTCTAAGGAGCATTCTGGCTGTACTTCTTCCAAGACAGATTTGTTTGTTCTTCTGGC
Source organism: Trichechus manatus latirostris (assembly GCF_000243295.1). Taxonomy (NCBI): domain Eukaryota; kingdom Metazoa; phylum Chordata; class Mammalia; order Sirenia; family Trichechidae; genus Trichechus; species Trichechus manatus. The sequence goes on along the minus strand of NW_004443954.1, from coordinate 26,172,118 downwards.
ACTCCATGGTATATTCAATATTTTTTGCCAGCACCATAATTCAAAGACATCAATTCTTCTTTCATCTTCTTTATTCATTTGTTCAGCTTTTGCATGCATAGAGGCGATTGAGAACACCATGGCTTGGGTCAGGTGCGCATTAGACCTCAAAGTCACATTGTTACCAAACCTAGAAGGTGGGTCCTTGTCTGATGTGCTCAGACTTGCCAATTATCTGGAGACTGGTCTTTGAGAAAGTAACTTTATTGCATTACAAAGAGCCAGGAGACAGGAGAAGTTCCTCAGATCCGCTCCCAGAGCTATGAGGAAGCAGGGCTTATACGTGATTTAGGCTGCAAGCTGGTGGCCGCACAGGTGTACTGGGGAGGAAAATTCTAGAAGGTGGCCAGGAAACAGGAGGTGACGTGGTTCTTGTCGGACCTCTTGCTTTGGAATAGGGTCTGAATGATGATTTTCCTTCTGATTCATTCCACCTGTTGTGCGTCCACTGTTGAAGTCAATTAGTGGTCACAGCTGGCCCTTCTGCGCATGCGGGGCAGGCCAAATCTGGGTAGGGTTAGTTTAAGGACTAATGGAAATTTACTGGGATTCGTAGGGTCAGGTTATAATCCCTCCTTGAGTTGTAGCAATTCCTTAATTTTAAGGGATAAGGGTTGATGACTCAACTGGCTACTTCCTGCTGAAATAGGGCGGAGTTTTAAGGACCTAGGAACAGGTAAAGAATGATTAGCTCCTGGGAGTAGCAGGCAAAGAATACTTAGTAGATGGTACCTGGCTACCACCACCCACTGCTCTGACAGGGATCACAATAGAGGGTACTGGACAGAGCTGGAGAAAAATAAGTCACTCCAGAGGTTCACCCTTCAGCCAAAGATTAGACATGCCCACAAAAACGAGAGACAATAATAGATAAGTGGTAACTCTGGTGAAGGGTAAGACAGCCAAGGCAAGGTCATGGAAGCTCCATAGACACATCCAGACTCCCTGAGGGACCAAATTACTGGGCTGAGGGCTGTGGGGACTGTGGTCTTAGGGAACATCTAGCTCAATTGGCATAACAGTTTATAAAGAATATATGCCAGGCAATGAGCTAAATAGTTTTCAGTTTATCTTATTTAATCTTCCCAATAACCCTATAAAGCTGCCACTGTTGTTTACTGCTATTTTGCAGATAAGGAAACGGAGCCACCTGGAAGTGAAGCCCCTTGACCCCGAAATCAAAAGCTAGCAGAGCCAAGATTTGAACCCAGGCAGACAGTCTCCAGGACCCTTCTGTTATACTGCCACCAGAAGCTTTGTTGGCTTTCTCCTGCTGCCAGGCCCTTTCATACACTCAAGAGGTTTTCCCTTCAATCCAAGTAACGACCTCCCAGTAAACACTGTACACACGCTGATAGCTCCCAACTTCTAGGCACCAGTGCTACTCGCCAGCTTCTGCCTCCTTGTTCCACCCCTAAGATTTAGTAGGGCAAAGAAAATGGCTGATCTTAGGTGCTAAGAGAAGCAAAGGATATTGCCTCATATAAGCAGAACACTCGCCAATAACCACTGAAATGCAAGTCGGCCTCACCCCAGTCCAGGAAACTGAAATAGAAGTGAAGCAGGGAATGGGAAGCAGGATGAGAAAGTGTTTAAGCTAATGTTACAATTAGAACCATTACCTAAGATACCTGGAAACGCTAAGCTCCTGGACTACTTAAGGATCGTCTGAAGCACTACATCCTCAGGCTGCCTTAAGGAAAGGTCTCCCATACAGCATTTCATAGGAGCTCAATTGGAGCCTGCATCTGGGGGCCACCCGGGCTCTCAACAGGGCAATGTAGCAGCTTGATCCAGGGCAGGTTGGTCTCTTAGAATACAAGTTTTCACCCACATTGCTCATACTAGCTTAGGTTTCTAATTAGACCTTTTAAGCACACAGTCAATGCAGTAGTTACTGTGGTCTCCAGGGAGCAGGTAGCTTCCACCGAATTCCTAAATGTCCTGACTTTGAATACAAAGGCTCCTCTGTTATCGCTTTGAATTGAGTAAGGTAGGCCAAATCTAGGAATAATTTCACTGAGGACAGCTTTGCTTATCTCGGATGACTTTTCCATTCTGAAGGGGAAGGCTTCTACCCATTCGGTAAAGGTATCTAGAAATACTAAAAGATATTTGAAACCTGTCGTAACTGTTAAGTCCATTTGTCAGTCTTCTCCGGGTCTGCTCCCGCAGGCTTGTACCCCAGGCATAGGAGGTGGTGGGTCTGTTTTTTGATTGTTCACTACTTTCTAGATAGTCTTTGTAGATTAAGCCCTTTTATCAGCTTGGCTGGCCAGTTAAGCATAGCATCCTGACCGTAATGTGTGTTCTCATGAGCTGCCTTTATTATTGGGTGCATCAGGTGTTCTGGAAATTGTAGTATATTATTCAAGAAAGGCATCTCTTACTTTCTTTCCTCCAACCGAGATGCTCTTTGCTGTCATGGGCCTGCCAGGGTTTGGGGCGAGGTAAGGATGGTGACCGCCTTGCCAGGCCCTGAAGCTGTGTGCCACCTCTGCCTGTGTTTGGCAGCTCTCCACCCTGCCAGTGAAGCTGGCCGAGGGCTGGAACTGCAGACTTGTCCCTGCTTGGGGCAGCTGGAGGGTCCCCTGTGTGCCTGGACAGCAGCAGAGGGCATGTTCTACAGCTCTCTGGACTGTTGTGTCAATAAGTTGTCCTCCCACTGTTACTGCAATCCGGGGCTCCTGGTAGGTTGCAGGGTAGTCCCTGCGCCCCATCAACCTGAGTCACTGGCTGACAGCTGCAGGAGCTGTGTTATGGGTTTCCTGCTCGGACTGGGTTGGTTGCGAGCGGGCACTCTCATTTCCAGTGGCCTTCTTGTTTGAAGTAGGCACACTGTCTGCGGCCTAGCTTTAGGGGGCCTTGGGCTTTTTGGGGCACACGAGGACTTACCTCACAAGAGGTCTGCCTGGGTCCCGATTATTGAAGACCTTAAAAGCAATCTCAACAGATTGTGAAGTATTCATTCCTAGACTTCCTTCTAACTTTTAAAGTTTCTGCCTGATGTCAGGGGCACTCTGGCTGATGAGGGCCATATTAACCTGGCATTCTCTAGGTCTTCAGGATTTATATCAGTAAACTGCTGGTATGCTTCATACACCCATTCTAAGACGCTGGAGAGATTTTCCTTAGGGCCTTGTACATCATCAACTTTTCCAAGACTCTTCTGTTGTGGGGCCCCTAGCTGACAAACAGTTTTTATAATGTTCTAGCTGTCCTGCCCTCAGCAGATATCTGTGGCAGGTACAGCCTGGGCTGCTGGGAGACTGATACCATTTTCAGGGTTGAGGTTATGCAACCTGTCGGCTCCTTGGCGTGCCTTTTCTAAGACCATTTTCTGTTCCTCTGAAGTTAAAAGAATATTTAGGAGTGACTGACAGCCCAATTAGGCTGACGTGTGGCAAAGATGGACACAAACAAAACTTCTGTGCATTTTGGGTCATCTCTATTCTTCCAATTATACAGGTCGGAGGTGGAGAACAGTAAACCCTCAAGGCTGGCCGTTGTGATCCAGTCCGGCAGGCATTTGTCTCAGCGGAAATTGCCCCGAGGAGACTTGGGTGGATCCCTGGCCAAATTGCACCCCACTATGGGTGTGTGCTGGGGAGACTATTCCCTGGGCAGGACTGGGAGTTTCTGACTCATGAGGGGCTGGCCAAGGTTCCACCAAGGAGGTAGCTGCCACTGCAGTATGCACAAGGGCCACTGGGGCCTGGCCAGGAACCAGGCCTACACCTCCAGGTGGAAGGGGTATGGATAAATGCAAAACTAGGTGAGGCTCAGGTTTTTGACCTAAGCCCCCACTCTATATAAACGAAAAGTCTACGTTTCTCCCAGGCAAATCCTAGTTCCCCTTTTAGCATAGCCAATTAAGTATTGGCTGAAGGCGGAATTGCAATGCTCTCTGTAGTACATTCAGGTAAAAGCATAATCCTAAACACATAACCCTTTTTTAAAACATTCCAGATTTGTCTTCTCTTTTCACCCTAGCTATCTTCTCATTTTTATGCATATGGCTTTGGGCTTCTGGATCAATCATCTGGTGTATCTGGGCTGGTTTTGGCCCCAGGCCTCTCCAGGTGGGGCTTTTCTCCTCTTCCTTTTCCCCCTGGACCATTAGCTTACACTGTTTTTGTAGGTTTTTATTTTGCCAGAGAGACAGAAAGCTTTGTACATAGGGGATATCGTCCCATTTTTCCTCTCTTTTGTCATAGTTAAGTGGCCGCAAACAGTAATTAGAACCCACATGGAAAAACAAAGAGCACCAGTAAAGGTACACTAGGTTGGTTTCCTGTATTTCACTCACTCAGAAACAGAACCAGAGCTTGAATTTAACCAAAGTGAACAACCATAAACTAGGCTGCCTGTTCTCTGCCATCAGCTAGGGGGAGTGGCAAGGCAAGATAATGAGGATGATCTTAGTAGGGCTTCAATGCTCCCCTAATGCGGATGTCTTAGTCCTACGTCAATCCTCCAGATACCTTCCCACCTCAGAACCAGACCAGGACCATGGTCAACCAGAAACTAGGGCGCTTATACTCTGCCGTTGGTTAGGGAGAGTGGCAGAGTAACTGGGATGATCTTAGTAGGACTTCAGTCTCCCCTAATGAGGATGTCTTAGTCCCACTCCAATCCTCCAGATACCTCCCCACCTCCAATCGCAAGCACTTACTCTTAACAAGAGAAATTCCTAAGGCATTTACCTAGTGAAAGTCCATACCAGAGTTAATTTCTAATTCTCAAAGTAAAAGCTCCTCAGGCCAGTCGCTGCCTGGGTTGAGGTTAGGAGACCCACCTGATCCTCCCGAACAAGAGGCTGAGTGCACACTGAGGGTCGGTGGGGTTTCTGCTCATGGTCAAGGGGGTGCTGGGCTCTGGACGGAGCCCCCACATTGGGTGCCAAAATTGTTACTGAACCCTAGAAGGTGATTCCTTGTCCGGCACGCTCAGACTTGCCAATTATCTGGACACTGGTCTTTGAGAAAGAGAAAGTAACTTTATTGCAATGTGCAGAGCCAGGAGGAAGTTCCTCAGATCTGGCTCCCTGAGCTGTGGGGAAGGAGGGCTTATATGTGATTTGGGCAGCAAGATGGTGGCCACGCGGGCATACTGGGGAGGGAAAATTCTAGAAGGTGGCCAGGAAACAGGAGGTGACATGGTTTTTGTCAGACCTCTCACTTCGGAATAGGGCCTGAGTGATGATTTTCCTTCTGATTCACTCCACCTATTGCTGTGTCTGCCATTGAAGTCAATTAGTGGTCACAGCTGGCCCTTCTGTGCATGCGGGCTTTGGCTTGGGCTAGTTTAAGAACTAATGCAAATTTGCTGGCATTCATAAGGTCAGGTTATAATATCTTTGCTTTTGAACACTTTAAAGAGGTCTTTTGCAGCAGATTGGCCAAATGCAATACGCTGCTTCCATAGGCATTGATTGTGGATCCAAGTAAAATGAAATCCTTGACAACTTCAACCTTTTCTCCTTTTATCATGGTGTTGCTTATTGGTCCAGTTGTGAGGATTTTTGTTTTCTTTATGTTAA
>NW_004443954.1:26133845-26166437 GCF_000243295.1 Trichechus manatus latirostris | reverse complement strand
TCAGTAAGTGCTTCAAGTCCTCTTCACTTTCAGCAAGCAAGGTTGTGTCATCTGCATATCACAGGTTGTTAATGAGTCTTCCTCCAGTCCTGATGCCACATTCTTCTTTATATAGTCCATCTTCTCAGATTATTTGCTCAGCATACAGATTGAATAAGTATGGTGAAAGGATACAACCAGTGCTGCTATAACAAATACCACAAGAGGGTGACTATAACAAAAAGAAATTTATTTTCTCATGGTTTAGGATGCTAGAAATTTGAATTCAAGGCGCTGGCTCTAGGAGAAAGATCTCTGTGTCTGTCAGCTCTTGGTAAAGGTCCTTCTCTCTTTTCAGATTCTATTCCTGGGTTCCTTGGCACAGCATCTCTCTTTCCCCATCTGTGCTTCTTTTCTTCTGTGCCTAATTGGCTCCTTCTGTATCTCAAAAGTGATTGGCTTAAGACACACCCTAAAGTGATTTGGCCTCATTAATAGAACAAAGAAAACCCTTTTTCCACAGATATAGGGGTTACTCTACATTCCAGAGCAAGTTTCAGAGTCTCTTCTGGCATCCATTTTGGTCTTTTCTTTCTTTCCTGTCTTTTAAATGACCTTTTGCTTTCTTCGTATACGATATCCTTGATGTCATCCCACAGCTCGTCTGGTCTTGGTCGTTAGTGTTTAATGCATCAAATCTATTCTTTAGATGGTGTCTAAATTCAGGTGGGATATACTCCACGTCATACTTTGTTCTAGTGGACTTGTTTTAATTTTCTTCAGCTTCAACTTGAACTTACATGTGAGCAATTCATGGTCTGTTCCGAAGTCAGCCCCAAGCCTTGTTCTGATTGATGATATTGAGCTTCTGATTGATGATATGGAGCTTCTCCATCATCTCTTTCCACAGATGTAGTCAATTTGATTCCTATGTATGCCATCTAGTGAGGTCTACATATACACTCGCCATTTATGTTGTTTAAAAAAGTTATTTGCAATAAATAAGTCGTTGGTCTTGCAGAATTCTATCATGCAATCTCCAGCGTTATTTCTATCACCAACATCATATTTTCCAAATAATGATCCTTCTTCTTTGTTTCCAACTTTTGCATTCCAATCATCAGTGATTATCAATGCACCTTGATTGAATGTCTAGTCAATTTCAGACTGAAGAAGTTAGTAAAAATCTTCAGTTTCTTCATCTTTGGCATTAGTGGTTGGTGCATAAATCTGAGTAATAGTCGTATTAACTGGTCTTTCTTGTAGGCATATGGATATTACCCTATAATTCACAGTATTGCACTTCAGGATAGATCTTGAAATGCTCTTTTTCATGATGAATGTGACACATTCATCTTCAATTTGTCATTCCTGGCATAGTAGACCATATGATTGTTTGAAACTTGCTCTTGAACGCCGAGTAGCTAAAACAAAAGGAAGAAATGATGATGTAAAAGAGCTGAACAGAAGGTTTCAAAGGGCGGCTCAAGAAAACAATGTAAACTATTATAATGAAATGTGCAAAGACCTGGAGTTAGACAACCAAAAGGGAAGAACATGCTTGGCATTTCTCCAGCTGAAAAAACTAAAGAAAAAATTCAAGTCTCGAGTTGCAGTATTGAAGGATTCTATCGGCAAAATATTGAATGACACAGGAAGCTTCAAAAGAAGTTGGAAGGAAAATACAGAGTCACTGTACCAAAAAGAATTGGTCAATGTTCAATCATTTCAGGAGGGAGCATACAATCAAGAACCGATGGTACTGAGGAAAGAAGTCCAAGCTGCACTGAAGGTGTTGGTGAAAAACAAGGCTCCAGAAATCTATGGAATACCAATTGATATGTTTCAACAAATAGATGCAATACTGGAAGCACTTACTGGCGTATGCCAAGAAATTTGGAAGACAGTTTCCTGGCCAGCTAATGGGAAGAGATCCATATTTGTGCACATTCCAAGGAAATATGATCCAACAGAATGCAGAAATTTTCAAACAATATCATTAATATCACACACAAGTAAAATTTTGCGAAGATCATTCAAAAACGGTTGCAGCAGTACATCAACAGGGAACTGCCAGAAATTCAAGCTGGATTTAGAAGAGGAAGTGGAGCAAGGGATATCATTGTTGATGTCAGATGGATCTTGGTTGAAAGCAGAGAATACAAGAAAGACGTTTACCTGTGTTTTTTTGACTATGCAAGGGCATTCGACTGTGTGGATCATAACAAATTATGGATAATATAGAGAAGAATGGGAATTTCCAAACACTTAATTGTGTTCATAAGGAACCTATACATAGACCAAGAGGCAGTGTGAACAGAACAAGGGGTTGCTGAGTAGTTTAAAATCAGGAAAGCTGTGCATCAGAGTTGTATCCTCTCACCATACCTATTCAATCTGTATGATGAGAAAATAATCTGAGAAGATGGACTGTATGAAGAAGAACAGGGCATCAGGATTGGAGGAAGACTCACTAACAACCTGTGATCTGCAGATGACACAACCTTGCTTATTGAAAGTGAAGAGGACTTGAAGCTCATACTGATGAAAATCAAAGACTACAGCCTTCAGTACGGATTACACCTCAACATAAAGAAAACAAAAATCCTCACAACTGGACCAATAAGCAACACCATGATAAAAGGAGAAAAGATTGAAGTTGTCAAGGATTTCATTTTACTTGGATCCACAATCAATGCTCATGGAAGCAGCAGACAAGAAATCAAACGACATAGTGCACTGGGCCAATCTGCTGCAAAAGATCTCTTTAAAGTGTTCAAAAGTAAAGATGTCACTTTGAGGACTAAGGTACGCCTGACTGAAGCCATGGTGTTTTCAATCCCCTCATATGATTGAGAAAGCTAGACAATGAATAAGGTAGACCGAAGAAGAATTGATGCCTTTGAATTACGGTGTTGGCGAAGAATATTAAATATGCCATGGTCTGCCAGAAGAACAAACACATCTGTCTTGGAAGAAGTACAGCCAGAATGCTCCTTAGAAGCGAGCATAGTGAGACATTGTCTCACGTACTTTGGACATGTTATTAGGAGGGACCAGTCCCTGGAGAAGGACATCATGCTTGGTAAAGTAGAGGATGAGCAAAATGAGGAATACCCTCGACAAGATGGATTAACACAGTGGCTGCAACAATTGGCTCAAAATAGCAACAATTGTGAGGATGATGCAGGACCGAGCAGTGTTCTGTTCTGTTGTACATAGGGTCACTATGAGTTGGAACCGACTCAACAGCCCCTAACTACAACAACAGCAACAATATTTATGAGCATTTACTCTAAGCCAGAGAGTTCTTTTAGACTCTGTGTTTTTAAATACATGATCTCATTTAATCCTCATATCCAGTTTATGAAGTAGGTATGTTTATCATTTACACGTTACAGATGTTGAACCTGAACCAACCAAAAAAAAAAAAGAAGAAGAACCCTTTGCTGTTGAGTCAATTCCGACTCATAGTGACCCTATAGGACAAGGTAAAACTCCTCCATAGGATTTCCAAGGGTGTAAATCTTTACAGAAGCCGACTGCCACATCTTTCTCTCTTGGAGCAGCAGGTGGTTTCGAACCGACCCTTTCCGTTAGCAGCTGAGCCCTTTAACTACTGTGCCACCAGGGCTCCTTGAACTTGAACCAAGCCTGTTGCCATCGAGTCGATTCCGATTCATAGTGAGCCTATAGTACAGAGTAGAACTGCCCTATAGGGTTTCCAAGAAGCAGCTGGTGGATTCGAGCTGCTGACCTTTTGATTATCAGCCATAGCTCTTAACTACTGCACCACCAGGGCTACTTGGACTTGAACCAGGCAAAGCTAAAATAACTTTCTAAGGGCTCAGAGTTCATAATTGCAAACTCAGGATTTAGATACAATCAGTGTGGTGCTGGAGACATGGGTGTGGAGCAGAATGCCGTGTTGCTTACACTTGTTTCTTTAGGGTACAAGCTCATTATGCTATTAAGGGAAAAGGAGTATTGAGATGACTTTATTTACCATTCCAGATTTTATCTAATTAGCCTAGGTTTTATTTATTTTTAAATGTAAATAGTCTATCTCCTGACTTATTTGCTCCCCTGTACCTTGGACACTAGGAGCCCTGGTGGCGCAGTGGTTAAGCACTCAGCTGCTAACCAAAAAGTTGGTGGTTCAAGCCCACCAGCTGCTCCACAGAAGAAAGATGTAGCAGTCTGCTCCCTTAAAGATTATAGCTTTGGAAACTCTATGGGACCGTTCTACCCTGTCCTATAGGGTCACTATGAGTTGGAATTGACTCGACGGCAACGGGTTTTGTTTTGTTTTGGTTTTTACCTCAGACACTACCTTCACATGTAGTAAGTGCTTAGTAAATATTATTAATACTCTTTAATAATATAGCTGACACACATATGGAATTAGACATTTTATAAGGCATGTTCATTTAAATGATTTCATTTAATTGTATAACATTATTATTCAGCTTTACTGTTTCCTATGTAACAAGTACTGTGCTCAAAGCTTGGCCTGGATTCTTGTCCCTTATTCTCATAGCTACTCTATGAGAGAGGTGCTATTACTCATTCCAGCTTATATTGGGGGAAACCAAGGCACAGAGAAATTATGTAACTTGCCCAAAGGCACACAGTGAGCCAGTGGCAGAGCCTGTATTCAAACCAGGCGGTCTGACTCCACAGCCCATAGGGCTTAATCACTATTCTGACTGCTTCCTCTGTGCCATGCTAACTTCAAGAGGACATGCTGAGTTGAAGACAGGTAACACAAGTATAATGGTGATCTTGCTATAGAAATTATAATTAATATCAATTGATTTGGGCTTCTGATGCGTTCTCAATTAGAACAGATCCAATACTTGCATTTGAATGCTATCTTATTCAGTCCTTTCTTTACCCTTGTCCTCAAGTTAAAGTTTCAAAATGAGAACACCTTTACATATTGGTAATTATAAAACAAGTGCATCCGTGTAATATCATACCATTATTTATTTTAGTTTTGCATTGTTGGAGTGTATTTCCCATCAGTATTGCCTAGAAATGCTGACCTATTTTTCCCTTTCATCAAAAGTCATGTTACTATAAACTAATATTGCAGTATCCTGGAAAGGTGAATAATTCCCTCAGATTTACTGAAGGTTCAGTCTGTCAATTCCATTTACATTGTGAGGTTTTATTTACCCAAATTGAAAGCAATAGTGGATCAGAAATCTGGATAGCTAAACAATCTAGAAAACCATTCTAGTTTATACGGGTTGACTACTTTTCCTTTTCTTTAATAGCAGTTCTCCTCCCCACCCCCTTCTCAGACATACAATTTTTGAACAATTCCCTGAACTTTGCTTTTTACACTTCTGGCATTTGCTAGAAGCTAAGTGCTGCTTATTCCTGCTTCCTTATCAATTCATCTTACTTTAGCTTCTCTCCATCACTTTTCTCTTCTTTTAGCTGAGAGTTAGGGGTTTTAGGTAAGCCGACTGAGAATACAGTAAGTCCCAGGGTTAAGAATGTCTACTTACAGACATTCGTACTTGCCCTTTAATGTTATGTAAACTTGCCCTCACTTTGAAATGACTGAACCAACCCCCCACTCGAAACAAATTCTTCATAACAATCACCTTCACTTGCTGCACGTGCAGCTTTTAAGTTACTGAAAAGGCTTCGAACCCTTTCTTGCACTAACCTGTAAAGACCTATCGCCTTTGAGTCAATTCCAACTCGTAGCGACCCTATAGGGCAGAGTAGAACTGCCCCCTAGGATTTCCAAGGAGTGGCTGGTAGATTGAAACTACTGACCTTTTGGTTAGCAGCCATAGCTCTTGATCACTGCACCACCAGGGCTCCTAAAGTAAGGCTAAATAAGAACTCTATGCACCTGTTCCGACTTACCTACAAATTCTTAAAGACACGCTTAGGAATGAATCTCGTTTGTAGTCTGGGGACTGTGTGTAAAGAGAAAGCATGGACATGTTTAATTTTTAGATCCATTTGGGAAAACTGAAATGTCCCTGCAGTAATCTCCAGGCTGAGCTCCTGGGGGTGTGGAGGGCAACAGAATGAAGGAGAGTGCCCACAGCCGGCAGGACACCACTGGCTCTGCACTGGTCACTCAGAGAGGCAAGGAGAAGGAGTCTGGAGGTCACGGCCATCAGTAGCTCCCTTCTGAGTCCAACAGATAGTGTACCATCATTCACATCTCATTGTTTGTCTCACATTATTGACACAGAGCAATGAGCTGCCTCACCACCTACCCTGCACAGAAACCATTTCCTCCTCCTGCACAGGCAAATATTTACCAGCTCTGTGGGCTTCCAGGTGTATCAGCATTAGGGAGGCCCACGGTGACATGCGGCCAAGTCAACCAAGGGGCACAGGACTGGGCTTCACTTTGCTGCCCTGGAAACAAGAGCAGAGAGGGCAAGCAGGATTGAATTCTCAGCATTGAAATACTGTTGTCATTTTGCCCAAAGATAGTATTGAAAACAATCCTGGTCACAGGTATAACTTTGTAGCCTCCATGAGTTACCTCCTTGTCAATCAACATCAAAGCCTAGGAATGAGGAAAGAAGAAAAAACGAGCAGAAAAGGAAGGAAGGTGCTTGCAGAAGGTGGGTGGCTGAGTTAAGACATGGTTGCTTTCCCTGACCTTCCCGGCACTGGGGCCACAGCTTGCTCACCTGACCCAAACCATAGTATGTGAATGGCAGGGTCCATGGAGAGAATTAAAAACATAACAAAATGAGTTATCAGATTATCTGGGGAAGCATAACATACCTTACAATAAGGGTCCAGGACCCAGAAAAATCCCAGAGCTGCAGAAGATGTGAGGTCATTAATTATGAACAAATAAAACACTTACTGTAGCAGTTTTTAAAAAATATTATTGTGGTAAGTATGTGTGTAACAAATTGTTTGCCTTTTCAACATTCTTCATATCTACAATTCAGTGATGTTAGTTACGTTTATCATGTTGTTCAGCCATCACCATTGTCCATTTCCAAATCTTCCCATCACCGTTAACAGAAGCTCATTGTTCCCTAAGCAATGAGTCCCCTTTCCCCCGGCCTCCGTCCTACCTCTGGTAACCAGTAATAAACTTTGGTTTCTATACACTTGTCTATTATATATATTTCATATAAGTGGGATCATACAATATTTGTCTTTTTGTGTCTGACTTATTTCACTCAACATAATGTTTTCAAGTTTCATCCATGTTGTAGCATGTATCAGGATTCATTCTCCAAAGCCTGCCCTCACTTCTCCCCAGACTCTTTACTGCCATTTCTCCTCAACTAGTCATAAAAGCATAGTTCTTTTGTCCCCATTTGATGAAAGAGGATCTCTAAGTCAGAAGGACCCATGGCTCACCTTATCCACACGAGAAGATGGCAGAGTCAGGAGTCACTTGTTGTTCTGACTCCAAAGCCTGCCCTCACCTCTCCAGACTCTTTACTGCCATTTAACCCCAGAAAAAAAACAGCCATGGCTCTGGAAACAAGTCTAAAAGCAAACAGCCTGGTCGAGTGCACTTTGAGAAGCCCCAGCCAGTAGAGGGTTAGGGAGAAGAAACCTAGGACTGAGAAAACTGAGGAGGAAGCTGCCACGGTGCTCACAGCCTTGCCCCACTCCCACGCACCCCAGACCTTGCACTTAGAGCAGATGGTGGCCCACATTTCCTCACAGGTCCCACACCCATTGTTCTGCCCTTATTACGCGGTTTGAACGTCTATCATAGAAGGAAATGAAATTGGTCTGGAATGGTTTCCTCTTCCCACAGTCTTCTTGGTTGTTATGAGGACTCTCTTATTGATATATGACTTTTTAAATATAATATCTTTGCAGATATGAAAATTAAGCTGATCTATCTATTTAACGGCCAGAACTGTCAGGATTGTTTTCTTGTTTGTTTGTTTTCTTTCTATTTTAACAGGAGAGACAATGAATTTGCCTTTTTTAAAGTTCTGTAAGACTTCCTTATCATACTGTAGTCTGTAAAAAAAAATGACTTAATTTCTCGGGGCCATCAGACAATGCTGGATGGAATACATCTGGAGTCAACAGTTTTCTCACTGTCAGAGCTTGACTTCCCTTCTTTCCAGTCCCAAGCCCTAGGCCAACTGAGCTCAGTTAAGCGTTTTTATAAAGGTAGGTGAAAAAACTGGAGGTGCCTCCTCTGTTCAGTGAGGATTTGCTTTCTCCCTTGGCCTGGTGTTTTATGTGGCTTTCTGTAACTCACCGACATTTTTCCTGCTACCTTCTGTGTCTCATAGAAGGTCCATCGCTTCTTAAGCTCTGGATTTTTTATTTGACTCAGAAACAACATATTATTTCTTTTTGTTTTCTTTATTCTTTTAGAGGAGTCCCTGGGTGGTAGAAACAGTTAAGCACTTGACTACTAGCCAAAAGGTTGGTGGTTCAAAGCCACCCAGAGGTGCCTCAGAAGACAGGCCTGCTTACAAAAGGTCACAGCCTTGAAAACCGTATGGAGCAGTTCTGCTCTGACATGCATGGGTTCGCCATGAATCAGAATCAACTGGATGGCAACTAACAACAGCATTCTTCTGGAACCCTATTTGTCTTTCAGGCCTTTGGATCTCATAGGTTGATATTTTCCTATTTTCACTCTCTTTCTCTGTCAGTATAATTAGTTATTTCTGTGACTCTTGAAATATCTGTTAAAAGAACATTCCGTGTTTCTTGCAGAACTTTATGCCAAAGATTTTCTTCTCATTGGGTTCCTTCTGCTCACATCCAAACCAGGAGTAAGGTGAAATACATGTTTCTGAAGCTCATGCTGATTACGCTTATTTTCCTCATTTTTTAACACCATGAAAACTATTATCTAGATGACCACTGTCATTGCTAATGTTTTTAGACACATTTTTATACGCACTTCTTATGCTAACATGCACAATCATTTAATTTCACACAACCTGTGAGGTAGATACTATTATTGCTCACCACCTTATAGGTGAGAAATCTGAGTCTTCAATGATTAAATAATTTACCCTTGTCCCACAGCTTGCATCGACAGAGCTGGGATTGGAACATAGAGGCTCCCATTTCGAAGCCAGGCCACAGCCAATAAGAGAACTGGGTTGGTGAAACCATTAAGAACGAACTGATGTACGTAGCCCAGAAAGTCTTTACTGATTCCACGTCGTCATTTCCCCCTTAGGAGCCTCTGAGTTAGTGAGTAATGTTGCCACTTTTTCACTTGCTTTTATCTCAGTGGTGTCACTAGGGTTGGTGTCACCCAGTGTCACTCCCCCATGGACCTCCCCCCATACCAGACCATATAGAATCCTTAGTAATGTTTTTTGCACTAATGTTACTTGTAAATCGTAATTCCTGTATACCGCTCCTTCTTTTCCTTTAATTATTACTAATTCTCAAAAAAGTTATTGATGTAAGTTCACAAATACTAATTATCATAATATTGTAGCTAAACTCGTTGCCATTGAGTCAATTCCAACTCATAGTGACCCTGTAGGAGAGAGTAAAACTTCCCCATAGGATTTCCAAGGAGTGGGTGGTGGATTCAAACTGCCAACCTTTTGGTTAGCAGCCTGAGCTCTTAACCACTGTGCCACCAGGGCTTCATTGTAGCTAAAACACCAGAAAATTTGACAAAGTCGGCAACTATGAAAACACCAGCAGCAAGGAAAAAACTGTGTGTGTTTGTAGCATGTGCAGATGAAACCACAAGATTTGAAGTATAACTGTAATTGAGTAATAATGACAGCTCTGACTGGAAAGCATTAAAAGGTTCAAAAAGTAAATTAGCATAGAGTTTTAGCCTTGTAGGTATATTGATACATGTAAGCTCAGTTTATGAAAAATGTTTTTGTTGTTATAACTAACTACAGGGATATTTTTATAAAAAAATAACAAGTTTCTGCTGAAACACTGCACAAAAATTTTATAGACAGTCATTTTAGTGTTACCCCCTGTGACAGTGTCATCCGGTGCAGTCCATGCCCCCTGTGCTCCCCTAGTGATGCCACTGTTCCGTCTTTAAATATAACTCCTTTCCATTTGTAAAAATTAAATCAAAAACCCAACCTACCTGAATTGATTATTTCACCTTCTATACTAAGAAGTAATTTAGAAACATTATTGACCTGAAAGATTATAGTTGCTTCCTAAACAGCTGTTCTTTCTGTCTGAAGCAGGACAGCCCAAAGCACCTCTTCACTGGAGAATCTAGCCTGTTGTTTCATGTGGTGAAAACTGGACTTGGAAGAGAATTTTTACACTGTTTATCACCTGGTGAGAGTTTTAAGGAGAAAGTTCAACATAAATTTGGAATTTCCTGATTTCTGCAGATTTGAGTTATAAGCTTGACATGACTAGAAAGGAAATCTTAAAAAAAAATTTTTGGAGTGTTTTATTGTGGAAATGTCCCCAAATATTTTCATCCCATTTTCCCAGAGAACCTGACAGCTTGGGGAGGGGCGGGGAAGGGGGGAGAAGAACAAAACCCAATGCCACATCCTTGAACTCTTTTGTGTGTTCAGAACAATGTCCAGTTAAAACCAAACAATATTGCTGCTAAATAAGTCTAAAATAGTCCTTGGTGAGTGGTCTTGCTCGACGGAACAGCTCTAGGAGAGGGGTAGTTTGTAGAAGTGATAAGACCCGTTGCCTCTCCGAAGAGCAGGGCCCGAAGGCCATCGAGATACATTATCCTTCCAGTAACCATGTCATCAGCTAATTTGTGGCTGGGGGCTGAGCGCGGAGTGGACACCACCACTGCACCCGAGAGGAAAACAAAAAAGCCGCGCAGGGGCTGGGGGTGCGGTCAGCCTCATAAAGGCGAAGTCACGAAGTCTGGCTTTCTGGCCAGATTTCCTCTGAAGGTGAGGTGTGGCCAGCACTGTGTGTGTGGACTGCCGGGGAGGGGACGCGCGCCCTGCCTTCAGACGGCAGGACCTCGGAGCTGGCCGGCCGCCAAGGAGCCCGACGCCAGGCCCGGCTCTCAGCAGAGGGAGCGGTCGCGGGCCTGGTTACACAATGGCATTATCTCAAGCCAACCCCTGCTGCAGAAACGCACAAGGTTTCCTGTCCTAGCTTTGCAGCACAAACTGTCCCATTTCCAGCTGCCTATGGACACACTCACCCACACTCGGTCGCCAGGCTTGGCACATGAAGGTCTAAAGCCACTTCTTCCTTGGGAATTGCAGACGCTGCAATGCCTAATCCATTGTATTTTTATCCCCTCTGGAAGGACCTGCACAGTCATGAGTCACACGGGGAAAGGGATTGATTCTCAAAACAATTTATGTAATGCAGGCAAGTGCCTGGAGCTTCCAATAGCAGGGGAAAAAAGTCTCTCAAGTGGTAACACCATGTACAACACAATCTGTGTTGGTTCACCTCATTCTCTTTCCCATTTGTTTAACCCCCAGGTTCTTTTTATACAAAGAAAGCAGGATAGAAGGGGAAAATAAGTGAATGTCGGAGAAATCTTGTTTTTACTATCTATTAACCACTTTCAATAAAGAGACTGAATTTGACTGAATTCAATACTTTTAAACAGAGCTCTGAGAGTCAATTAAAAAAAAAAAAAAGCCATGAAATCTGTATTACCATTGTCTCCAAAACGACAAGAGAGACTGATGAGATGGTTATTATTATTTTTTAAGATGTCTGTTTGATGTTCTTGTCTTTGCAATATTGCAATTAGGTTATTAAGCATCTAACTGAGTCTTTCAAGCTACTTGCCTATGCTACAAAGTTTAAAATATTTATCAACCTGCTACCAGAAACTGGTGGTTTATTTCAACAGTTACCAGAAGTGCTCTGAACCCTTCTGCTTCAAGGTCAGAAAGTTTCTGGCAGGACCGTTTTAAGAGGGAGTGTGGACTCTGTTCCATCCCCCGCAGTGACCTCAGCAGTGTGAGCAGGTGGGCTTCAGGGAGAAAGCCAGACTCACCAGCAGAAACCCTCTTCTCTGCACTTAGTATGACTTCCTGCTAGTGCCATTCAAACCCAATTTTCTGTAGAACTGGAAGACCATTGATCAAAATAAAGTGGCTCTTGGTTTACCTTTTGAGGTATCTAGATAGATTCACTCCCTCATAATTAAGCAAGAGGGACCTTTCTGGTCCTTGCTGTTGTGGAGATGAGCAGACTCTTTTTGGCCTGGACTCATTGTGTGCTGGTAAATGTTTAACAACAGCTCCCTGAAGAACAAACAGCCCTGACCACTGCCTTGAAATGCAGAGTTTTTTAAAACTATGGAATATTTCAAGTATACCAAAATATGCAAAGCAAAACATAATAAATGTTAATGTACACACCAACGTTTTGTGATATTGACATCAGATTTTTATTTTAAAGAGTCAGTGACCTTGTGCCCTCTCTCCTGCACAGAAGTGACTACTGTCTCAACTTTGGCACTTACCTTGCCCTTGAGGCAGGGTGATGCCCTTCCAGCTCTCACCACCATGTAAGGAACAGCCCACATTTATTCTACTTTTTCAGCACTAGATTCTCAATATTATGAACACCACCCTTGCCTGCAAGCCTCCAAACATGTATTTGCTTGTATACACAATATGTAATATTATTTTGCATCTTTTAAAATTTGACTATATGTCACATTATAATATACATAATCATTTTTAATAATAGTTTTATTGGGATATAATTCTCATATTCTACAAATCACCTATTTAAAGTGTACAGTTAAATGGTTTTTATTATATTTACAGAGTTGTGCAACCACAATCAATTGTAGAACACTTTCATCATCCCAAAACACTGTACCCGTTAAAGGTCAGTGGTCACTCCCCTTTCCCCATCTACTCCACCAGCCCCTGGCAACCACTACTGTACATTCAATCTCTGTGGATTTGCCTATTCTGGACATTTCATATAAATGGAACTGTATAATATATGGCCTTTGTGATTGGCTTCTTTTACCTACCATAGTTTTCTAGGTCTATCCATGTTGCAGCATGTATCAGTACTTCATTCTTTTTTATTGCTAGATAATATTCTATTGTAGGGATTTGTCACATTTTATTTATCTGCTCATCTATGGATGGAAATTCAGATTATTTCCACTTTTTGGCTATTATGAATAATGCTCCTGTGAACATTCACACACAAATTTTGGGTGGAGATATATTTTCATTTCTCCTGGGCATATAAATCATACCTAGCTGTTCTAAACATCTTGAAAATCTTATTGACAGTCAAACTAAGACTGCCTTTGAAGGGCAGATTAGCTACCAGGGCTGTTTTTTTGTTTGTAACACAGGGTTAAGAAATTGTTGCAAAAATATATTCTTGTGTATCAATAGCTGTGGAGACCTTCAAGTAAATGTAACAATATAAATAACTGTACCAAATGTCGGCCTGGCTCCTCTGTACCCGCAGAGTTGACTGTGTTACTTTATTATTTAGAACTGTATTTAGTATGAAGCATATTTTAAATCTGCAATATAAACTTTTTGCTATTGACTAATAAAAAATTGTAAAATTTGTTAGTATAAATCATTCACAAATTCTCTAGTTCCTGGAAGTCCTGTAAAAGTAGGGTACATTCACATTCACATTCCTAGCCCCAAGTATTCCCTTAGTCTTGTTTCTAATAATTCTAAAAATTTTTGAGCATTTTTTCATATAGTTTAACTCTTTAATCTTTTAAAAAGTAATGTCTTCTGTAGTACATACATAATATATACTTTAACTTTGATTGTGACACTTTATAGGCAAATATTAAATAACCGAGACCACTATGGTATTTCCGTTAGATCTTTTTAGCAGAGTAAAATTCATCAGATATTCTATACTATAGATATCTCATTTAAATTGTAATTAAATTAATATAACATTTACATAAGAAAGAAATTTTAATGGCAAAGAGTTATTTTTCTTTTTCTTGTTTTAATCTGACCACAGTTTGATTGAAACGAAAAACTCTGACAAAATATGGACTGTTTGTATATTTCCCTGTAGCAAGTTTCAAAAACCAGGGAAGTTCAGAATTTAATTAAAGATAGTTGATCCTTTTTGCTGTACTGCAGAGCATTCTCCTTTAGAGTAAAATTAAAGTCAGGAAATCCTGAAATGTTCTGTCTAAATTCCATTGAACTGAGGTTATGAGAGATTAAAGTTCAAGCATCAAAATTATTCTTCACTGAAAATTGGGTAGACTCCAGTTTGCCCCAGACTTTCTTGGCCCTGACTTTTTCTCTTCTCTATGGACAGAGATCAGGGCTCTTGGTGTAGCTGGTGGAAGTTCGCCAACGGGAGGTAGATGTGCCAGATGTAGGGTGTAGAGGGGGCGGTCTGAGCCCCCATGCCAGTGGCCCTCCAGTGGGTTTATAGGCTTCATAAGGAAACAACTTCTGGTGTGGTGTTGGCCAGGGCAGAATTATCATACCACGCGGGAAAGGATCAGACTGACTGAGAGTGAAAATGTCCTATTTCACAGGCAATGCAGGTGGTTCAGCTTCTGCCACTCACACTTACTTACCAGTTGCTGTCGAGTCAGTTCCAACTGATGGTGACCCCATGTGTGTCAGAGTAGAACTGTGCTCCATAAAGTTTTCAGTGGCTGATTTTTCAGAAGTAGATCACCAGGCCTTTCTTCTACGATGCTTCTGGGTGGACTCGAACCTCCAACGTTTGGGTTAGCAGTGGACCAATTAACCATTTTGTGCACCATCCAGGGACTTTGCTGGTTGTACCTGCCTCTTAAATAGTTATTATAAAATTAAACAGTAACCTGGGTTAGATATTCAATGTTTTAGCTTTGTCACATATTAGCTCTGTGTTATTTCTCTGTGCTTCAGTTCCTCATCTGTAAACTGAGGATAATAATAGTACTACTCCACAGGGCTAAGGTAAGAATTAAATGAGATTATACACTTAAAGTGCGGGAATAAATAGTATCTGGAAAATGGGAAATAATCAATGTTAGTTAGGACTATTATTATTATTAAACCATCCAGTAAAGTCAGGGAAAATAAATTAATCCTTGATGAAGACAAAAAAAATTGTTTGGTTAAATCTTTAAAGTTTTTAGAGATCACTTAGGTGCAGTCAATTAGATACACAATCAGTGTAAGTCAGCTCAACTCACTGTCAAATTGAACTTAAATATAAAGAAGAAGAAGAATTTTACATGCCATGTAAAAACAGAGATGTAGTAGATGGTCTTGTAAGTCTGAATAGTTTTATACTGCTTCAGAACATATTCATTAACACAGAAATAGTCTGTGGTTTCATTTTAATATTGAAAATGAGAAAGCACATATGTTACTATTTCAACATGGTAAATTTTTTAAACGTCAAGAAAAATTAAGTTTAAAATATAAACCTACGAAAAATTATTTTCCCAAATACGTATTGCAAAGGGACTTCATCTTCAAAGGGCCTGAATTTTGACTCCCTTGCTATTTTCTGACTTACCCATTTAAGAAACAACAAAGTAAATATTTAAGTAAATAGAGTTTAAACAACTTATAATTAATTTTTTCTATTTTTTATCATCAAAGAGAATTAGGAACAAACACACACAACTTCCCAAAATTAAAATCTGTTTAGATAGTGCCATTTCAGGTCATACTTGTAACATATAAAAGTTCTTTTCTAAATAAATAATTCTTATAATTCTTGTAATCATTACATAATTATTAATCTTCACCAAAATTCACATTGTTCAAGAGCAAGAGAATTTTCTTTTTTAAAAAAAGTGGCTCATCAATCTTCTCTTAAAGAATAAATTATAATGACAAATCAGCAGTAGTATCTTAAATATTCCCTTGATTAACATGTACAAAGTGAACAATTTATTTCAGGAGAATTATTTCTGCTACCAGGGAAGTTAAAAAAAAAATCATCCAGCTGAAGAAGGCTTCCTGATAATCAAGGAATCTTTGAAAGCTTGCCACTGGCCATCACTGGATCACTGTTGAACCCTGGGGCTTCCTTATAGAGAGGAAACTGGTGAGAGCTGAGCCTCCTCACTACTGCAGGGAATGCCTGAAAGCAAAGACTATTTTGGAAGAAGGTGATATAAACAGAAGCACAAACAGTCAAAGACAAATTTCAGGAAATAATGGTAAATATCCACATTAAGGGGCGTCACTAAGGTTTTTTAAATCTTGAGGTTTTTTTTTTTTGGAGGTGAGATGAAAAAACAGGCACTATCCCTTCAGTGCTTCATAGAGTAGGAATATTTGCCAGCCCGATAATGGAAAAACATCAAGCTTCAAAAGGTTCCAGAAAGTGATGATGGACCCGATTAGCTGTGTATTGGTTTCCTAGAGGTGCTATAACAAAGTACTACAAACCAGGTCACTTAAAACAACAGAAATTTATTGTCTCACAATCCTGGAGGCTAGAAGTCCAAAACCAAGGTGTCAGCAGGGTCATGCTCTCTATGAAATCTCTAGGCGAGAATTGGTCCTTGAATCTTCCAGCTTCTAGTGGTCCCAGACTTTCCGGGGCATCGAGGCAGCATAACTCCAGCCTCTGCCTTCTTGTCACATGGCAGTCTTCCCTCTGTGTCTTTCCCTTCTTCTTATAAGGACACCAGTTACTGGATTAGGACCCACCCTACTCCAGTATGACCTCATGTTAATCTAATAACATCTTTGAGACACGTTAATATTAGCGCCTCTAATAGAGACGCTATTCCTAAATAAGGTCATGCTCACAGATACCTGGGGTTAGGTCATGGGCATATCTTTTAGGGGGACACAATTCAGTTCACAACAACTTGGCTAATTGTTGTTTTTTTTTCATTTTATGTATCACAAAGTTTATAAAACATAAATATACACCTTGGTGAATTTTATCAAACCGAACATACCTGTGTAACCAGCACCCCAAACAAGAAACACATTCCCAGCATCAAAGAACCCCCGCTCTGTGCCCCACTTCCAGTCACTGTGTACTAGCTTGTATATTGCAGGGTAACTGTGTCCTTAGTCCATGAGGGGAGGCAGGCAGAAGGCTGGAGGCCAGGATCTGAGCCTCTCTCCTCCCCAGCAGTAGCCACACATTTCATCCATTTTCTATATTGAGCTTTAGCCTAACTAAAAAAGTTTGGAAACTGCTGCCTTAGAAAATGCTCCTCTTTTCACTCCCACATTATCTGGATAAATGCCTGAAGCCTACCCTTCTGTGACTGCATTTTTGTAGCCCTGTTTGGGCAGCCTCTTCTTCAGGAAGCCTCCCCACATGCCAGCACCCTGTGCATTCCACACGCTGGTGTGACATTCCGGTATGACTCCCTGAGCAGAGGAGCACCCTGTAGAGGGCCGAGGACGGATGGTCCCTTGGCATCTGCATGCCCTCCAGGCCCAGCACCATGTCTGGCTCCCAAGGTTTGCTGTGAGTGCTTGCTGAACTCAGTGGAGCTGAACGAGCGGCCTCAGTAATTCTGGAGCTGTTTGCCCTTCCAGAAGTCAAGTAACTTCTCTGCCTGGGTAGCTTTGGCAAAATGAGGGAGTGTCACCATATTAACCTGGCTTCAAGGGTTTCCATAGACAAATGCCTGGACATCTCTTGGTTGAAATGAAGTATCACGCTGTCCTCATCAGATGTAGTGTGCACACTTCAGTCCCTTAATTCCCTGAGAGGAATTTTTTTTTAAAGCTCATTTTAGTAAAATCAAATTTCTTGATCTACAAACAAAAGATCTACCAGTTTAATTAGACGAAAGTATACAATATCACAAGAAGATTTATCAAGAAAAAAGCCAAGTTTTTTCTCTTTTTAAAATAAGATTAGGTAGTAATATGTTAAAGCATATTTTTCTTACTCCTAATACATGTAACTTCTATTTGGCTGCCATACTCTGATGTATGTGGATTTATTATACATTCTTTTACTCTAAGTGGCCAAGAAAACTTTGTTGTTGTTGTTAGGTGCCATCGAGTCGGTTCCTACTCATGGTAACCCTATGTACTACAGAAGAAAACACTGCCCGGTCCTGAGCCATCGTCACAATCATTGCTATGCTTGACCCCATCGTTGCAGCCACTGTGTCAGTCCTTCTCATTGAGGGTCTTCCTCTTTTTTGCTGGCCCTCTACTTTACCAAGCATGATGCCCTTCTCCAGGGACTGGTCTCTCCTGATAACCTGCCCAAAGTATGTGAGACAGAGTCTCACCATCATTGCTTCTAAGGAGCATTCTGGCTGTACTTCTTCTATGACAGTCTATGATATAGTCAATATTCTTCACCAATATTCTTTAAGCCACAGACACCAGCAGTTGGTGGAGTCAGAACATCCTCTTTGCTACTTTTCCAGATAGCTCTGATGGTGGCCTCATGTGATCATCCTACACAACTAGTTATATAGAGAGCTAGCCACACAGCCAAGGGAAATTATTTTAAGACCTCAGATTTGCCTTTTCTTTATCTTTGAATTAAGAATCCACACAAAAAAGGCAGAAACTCAGATAAATAGTAAAAGTATTAAACAGACTATTCATAACTGTATTTATAGCCACAATAAAAAAAAAATCAACAAAATTCACAACTTGAATAAAATAATTAAATTTCTTTTTGGGGTCTATAAAATCTTAAAGAATTTTTAAATTTTAGAATTATGGGTAGTTTTTGTTCTTTTATCTGTATTTTTCAGAGGTTTTAGATAGTAAGTATGTGATATTTTTATAACCACCCACACTCTTTGAGAGTATATTAGAAACTAAAGAGCCCAGTTCTTTCTAACCATGTTTAGGAAGCTAAAGTCAGCCCAACGGGAGCAGCCTGGTGAGTCAGCCATGCACGATTTTACTTGGACCTTCTCTTTGCTTTGCAGATACCAGGGGATTTGTAGCCATGTCTTCCATTTTCTCAGATACAGGAGAAATGGGAAATGGCAAGGAATTCCCACAAATGAATTTAAATAAATAACTTATCTGGCTTCCAGGAAATGAACAAGTGCTCTCATGGGAGGCAGGTACAGGGAAGAGAACGACAGTAGGAACCAAGCCCACCGGGTTCAAACTCAACTTCCCCCACAGCCCCATGATGGAGAAAAGCATTAAAGCAGAGTGACCGTGGCTGTGACATGGGTGTGCAGAGAGGGTGCAGGGGTCCAGAAGAAGGGCATCTAGCCCAGCTTGGGGGACAGGGATTAGATGAATTGTGCTGGACAAAGACATGCTCATCTGGGTGGAGAAAGGTATTCTAGGCAGAGGGAACAGCATGAGAAAGGCAAAGAGGCAAGAAGGAGCCGGGCATGGTCAGGGAGTTCCCAGTGGTCCAGTGTGCATGGAGGTGCGAGTAAGATGTTAGCACAGTGGACTGGGCCCGAGGGGAGAAGGAAGATGGTCCTGGACACTGTGTGCTGTTGTGGGAATTGGCCTTTATGCCAAGGCTGCAGAGTGACCTTGGCTCATGTTAAACAGGGAGGGAACATGAGCAGAGGATGTGACATGGATCACCCTGGCAGTGATGAGAAGCATGGGCGGGAAGGCCTGCCTGGCAGGAGGGAAGCTGGTCAGTACGGAAGCCACAGTCCTGATGGCCCTTCCAGTGCAGATTGATCTGCTTGATAGCAGAGCAACTGTAGGGCAGGGGCCGTCGGGATTCACTGTCTGGATGAGACACTGAGTATAAGGGAACAAAAGAGCACTCCCAGAGCGCTTGGGCCAGGAGTGGATAGGGTACCACCATCCAGCACTGGGAGGAGCAGGTCTGGAGGGCAGGAGGGTAAGTCAGGTCGGGGTGTGCTATGTGTGGTGAGTCTATATTTCTGGCCTAGGGTTGATGGTCGGCAGCCCCACAGAGGGCTCCAAGAGAAGAAGCAGAAATGAGAGGGCATCAGCTTCAGGCAGTCAGTGACACGCTGGTAGGGAACGGGGTCGCTCAGAGACAGGCCATGGAGTGAGAAGGTGCCAAGGACCAGACTCCTGGGAACAAGGAACGTTTAAGGAGTGAGTGAGTCAGAAAGCTTCCGTCAGAGACGCAGGAGGCCAAGAAGCTGGTGGGGTCGAGGTGGGCCAGGGCAGGAGGCCACTGCCCTCCATCCCTTGAGACCACTGTCAAGCACATGCTGCAGGACAAACCCTCAGTGCTGGTGCAGACTGTGCGCTAGCTCCCACTCATGTCCATGGCGAGACCACCTGCCCTTTTCTTTTTTCTTAATTTATTTTTGTTATTGTTGAGGACACTGCCTGCCTTTGAAGACTGGTGCTGCCAGACCCCCAGCACTGACTGTGGGCAAGCAGGTGGACAGCTCTACCTGCTGTGGGGATGCTGTGAGGAGGACGGCCACGTCAGTCCACTGAAGTGCCGAGAGGAGGGCCCAGCTGGTCACCGCATTAGCACACATGGCTCTGCTTTAGTGTGCTCGACCTGGAATGTGCGCTTCTCCTAGTTCTATTGGGCTGTAAAAGTAATTACAATGCTTTTTTTTTTTTAGTTTATGAAGCTAAATTAAAATTAAAATTCACAGTCTATTTTTTCTCTAACACCAGAATTTATTTTTTAACAGTAAGAAATCTGACCATTTTTAAAAGTACCGTACATAGGATTTCTTTCCTCTCCGTTCAGAAGGCAGAAGCTACTCATTCCTTATCTGACAAAGTGAAATGAGGAAATGTCATAACACGTTTTATTGAAAGGGATTCTGAACTGAATAACTAAGTTTTATTCTTTTAGTGATTATGTAATATCTTCTTTTCTAAGCAAGATAACTTTTGAAATTTAATGAACTTTAAAACATGGTATATACAATCCTATTCTAAACAACATGGCATGGAATAACAGAACAACCTCATTTTAAGGAAATAGATGATAAAGTGACTTGGGAAATATCTTTATTATAAATATATTACCTTTGTCACAGCATTTCTTGTTAAGTTTGACATGGAGAGGGTTACGTGCTATTAAAAACTCGTTGCCTCCGAGTTGATTCCAACTCATAGGGACACTATAGGACAGAGTAGAACTGCCCCATATTGTTTCCAAGGAGCAGCTGGTGGATTTGAACTGCCAGACTTTTGGTTAGCAGCAGAGCTCTTAACCACTGCACCACCAGGGCTATTAAAGTAGGTTGGAAAAAAAGAGAAACAAAGGAAGGTAGGCAGAAATAAAGAAGCAAGGGAGGGAGGGAGGAAGAAATGACAGAAAGAAAGAAGGGAAGAAGGAAGGAGAGAGAGAAAGAAAGAAGTTGTTAGAACTCCTACTATGACAAATCGGTGGTCCCTGCTAAATCTGAGTCAACCATGCCGGCAGTCTGGAGTTTGGGAAACTCAGGCTCCTAATATCACTGGACTCTCCAAACCTCTTTCTGTTGACCAAAGCTAGGGTTTTTTTCCCTGAATGCATTCATAACTAAGAAGACCCTTAGGCAGAACTGGATCCTTACCTTGTAAATATAAAAGAGAAAAAGTAGCATTAGGTACAATAAAGCGCAAGGGCAGAAGCACAGCAACATCCATTTCCAGTAAAAGCTGAATTAAGAAAAACATCAGGTAAATGACAAGAAAGGACAGGGAAGAATTTTAATGTGGGTGAGTCTAGCCTCACTGTGATTTCACAAAAGAAGAGAGACTGGTGGGTGGGCAGTGGAAGGTTTTTTTTAAATCGAGCTCTGGCTATATCCTATATATTGTTTTCCATTCTTTACAGCTATTATCTGATTGCATCTTTACAACAATACTGCTGGGCTGTGAGTAGAGTTTTTCAGCTGGAAAGAACACATAGTCTTCTGGCTGGTTAACAGATATCAACATACAACAGAACTCGGCATCAAAATAGTTTCCAGAAGATGTTGTAGGGCTTCATTTCTTGATCTCAGACCATCAGTAGGGGCCCAGCGTTTAATAACTGAGACCCAAATGCCTAATTTATGCAGCTCAGTCTTGTGACTGACTCACTGGGTGACTGTAGTACAATCATCTTAAGTCAGTGAGGGTGTTTCCTTGCTGTAAAAATGGAACCAAAAATATATTCTGTCTTCATGTGTTATGGTAAGGATTAGCCGACTAATCTTTTCCTAAGGAACTCTAACTTTTTCAAGGAAAGAAGGGAAAAAAAAACTCCACTTATTTCATCATATAGGAAATCTGTTTGGGAGTTGCCTGACCTTGGAGTGATATAAAATAGAAGACTTTCTTCAACATTCTGTTAGACCACATGAGACAAGAACTGGCTAAACTCTTTGATGCTGGCTAGAAGTGGTACAATTGCACGAGCATCTCCACTGACAAGTGGGTTTCCATAAGGTGTACATGAGAGAGAGCATGTACACTGTCTGTGCTATTATTTATACTACATTGTGCTCCTGAAAGTAACTAAGTCATCGGGCAAGAACCTCTCCCATCACCCTGCCCTCCCAAAGCCCACTTACTTCCTGGGCCAAAATCCATCATCGGTTTTTGTTTTGAATTTATTTGACAACACTTTTTGACTGCACACAAAATCTAGTTTTGTAAGCAAGTGGGTTTTCTGATTTTAGACATGAAAATTCTGCCCCACTTGTATTATTACTGTTTTTATAATTTCATTCCTCTCGTTAATTTGAGTGGTCAGTTCTCATAGCTGTGAAGGCATAGAGAGGCAGCTCAGTATAACAGAAAAAGCATGGCATTTGATGGCAGGAGTTGAAGCCTGATTTTGCTTCCGTCTTACAGCCTTAGACATGTTACTTACGTCTTTGAGCCTCGATTTCTTTGACTATTTGATGGGGAGAATAATACTAACCTCATACGGTTGTTGTAAGGACTAGAGCTCTTGTATTTATTCATCTCA
The DNA here is from genome assembly GCF_000243295.1 of Trichechus manatus latirostris. Taxonomy (NCBI): domain Eukaryota; kingdom Metazoa; phylum Chordata; class Mammalia; order Sirenia; family Trichechidae; genus Trichechus; species Trichechus manatus. The sequence continues at coordinate 26,143,721 of NW_004443954.1, read as the reverse complement.
TGCAACAAATATTTATTGAGGATCAAGTTCCTTAACTGGTAACATGGCTGCAAACAAGGCAAACAGCCTGCCCTCATGGAGCTTATGTTCCACTGTAAAACTGTAACTAAAGCTGTATCTGGTACTTGGGTTGTAACAGGTAAATGCTCCATGCATACTCTATATTGGACAAATATAGGACAAAAGAACCCTTTAGGGGCCATTTAAATCACACCAAACCAAACCTGTTGCTGTTGAGTCAATTCTGACTCATAGTGACCCTGTAGGACAGAGTAGAATTGCCCCATAGGGTTTCTAAGGAGTGGCTGGTGGATTCAAACTGGCGACATTTTGGTTAGCAGCCGAGCACTTAAACCACTGTGCCACCAGGACTCCTTTAGTTTCCTACTAATTTCCATTTTCACTACTTAATCAAACAACCATTACTGAACACCTGGCTGCCAAATGCTGGGAATTCTTCTAGGTTTCCAGACAAAGACGGACTAGGAAGAAAGGCCTGGTGATCTACTTCTGAAAATCAGTGAATGAAAACCCTATGGATCACAATAGTCTGATCCACAACCCATCATGGGGATGGTGCAGGACTGGGCAGCGTTTTGTTCTGTTGTTCATCGCCATGAGTTGGGGGCCATCTCAACGGCAGCTAACAACAACTCACTGATCACAAATCATGTCGCTACAGTTCCTTACTCAAATATTCCCATTAAAATCATCCTTGGACCCCTTTGTGATTTCCACTTCTCCTACCTTCTCCCTGTTCATGAGCCCCTCCTCTCTTTGCTCTCCCTATGTTCAGGTTGGATTCTGTAGTCCGTCATGCCAACCACTCTGTTGCAAACATTCTAAACTCTCTCGCTCTCCTTTTATTGCAAAAGCCTGGCAAATTTCAACTTGCATGAACTATACTCAATACCTGGTCTTGCACCAGGGCAGCTGAGGGCTGCTGGGGAAAAGTCACCCAGGCAGGCAGGCTGCTTCACCACACAACATTGGCCACCAACCACAGCTGGTCCTCTGTTTGGCCTGGCAATCTCATTATGCTTCTCTGACCAGCCTACCATCCCACCCTCCAAAAAAAATGCTTCAAACACTTTTTATCTCTTTCAACCTCAAGTGTCCCACCTCCTCCTCATTGACTTTGCTTCATATTTCACAAAAAGTAGAAATACCTGCCAAGACCTCTCTCGACTTCATGCCACCACATCTACGCCATACCTGCATTTATCCTAGTTCTCCCCTCCTTTCTTCCTGGTACAGTGGAGTGACTGTCCTTTAAGAAGATTAATCTCTCCTGCTCTGGATCATGTCACTTACCACAATCTCCCAAACTGGAAACTATCAATTATTCCCTTTCTGTTCCTTCTCTCCCTCTTTACTGGACCCTTCCCTTCAGCTCTTAGACAGACTACAGTCTCTGTCATCTTATAACAGTGACAACAGCTAGACAAGGTCACCAGTGACTTCCATATTGCTGGAACCAAAAGCCACTTCTTGGTGTCTTAAGGTGCTATCCCTGAGGTAGTCCTGGATGGCAGTCTGACAGGTTTGCACAAGTAACTTCCCGAAGATTACACAATCAATTCAATAAATCAGTTCCTCATTTATTCCATGCCAGGCTCTGTGTCAAGGAATGGGGACTCAAAGTTGCATAAGGCACAGTTCTATTCTCAGGAACCTGCAGGCTGACATAAACGACAAGGACACATGGAGATACAGGCGGTAGGAATTGGGTAGACACGGGGGCACCAGGGGCAGAAAGGGAGAAGAAGGGACTCTCTTCCTTTTGAGTAGCTGGGCCACTCTTCCCAGGAAAGACCATGCCTTTGCTGGATTTGAAGTACTAGCTGGGGTGGCTCTGAGGTTGGGGGAGTGAAGGTAGCATGTGCGGTGGCAGGGATCCTATCATAGCAGCAATACTCAGACGACGGGGTGGAAGTGGCGTGTTATGGGGGGCAGCCGATGGGGCTGTGGGTCTGTGACCTCTGACCAGAAAAGCCTGGTGCTCACGTTAAGGATGCTGGTCTCTAGCAGTTAGAACTCTCCAGTTCTAACAAGATGAGGCTGTTCAGTCAGAATCACTGGATTTTATCTCAGTAAGCCCCTACATGTCAGCAGATGCTGACTGAATGAAGAATGATTGAATGATTATTTTAGCTCATGAAACCCTGGCATATTATTTGTGTTATTTAAAATAAATGAGTTAATGCATTTAAGTGCTTAGCACATGGTTAGGAACAGAGAAGAAGAGGCAGTAGAGCGTAATGGTTAGGGCCTAAACATACAGGGCTAGAAAACCTGGGTTTATATTCTGGATTCCTACTTACTGACTGCATGACTTTGGACAAGTCATGTAATCTCTTTGTATCAGTTTCTTGATCTGTGCATTGGGAATTTTAACAGTACCTAACTCACAAGGTTATCGTAAGGGTTAAAGGAGTTAATATATGTTAAGCATTTAACCAATGGCTTGTAACAATTCATAATAATTGTTCATAATTATCATTAACAATAAGTGTGGTTAAATGATTTAAACTATAATTCAATAATTATTGACTCATTATGATTAAATCCCCCAAGAGCTTGAATTCCTAGAGCACCTCATTGCATTTTTCTCATGGTTTATCTTTTGCTTCCTTGGGACTCAGATATACTCACCAAGTGTATGTGTCTGTTAGACGATGGAGCAGAATTTATGTGATAGACATCAGCATGGCCAATTGGTTGCAAACATCTATAGAGTTGAACACTGTAGTCCTTCTTCCTCATTTAAAGATTTAAAGTACAATTGGATAATTCATGGGTAAACTAGTATATTTGTATAGAATTATGTTTTAGAAGATTAAAGAAACAAATATCTGGCTGAGGAGTGCACACTTGAGAAGGTTCATGCGACATTCTCTCCACTTTTTTTTTTTGTTTATTGTCACGTCAGCTTTCAGCTCTACCACAACTATCCAAAGAGCATGTGTTTTTGCATTTTGAAAACCTGCATCAACCCAGTGTGCAATAACAAAGCTGGCTGGGAAGCTTTCACTTTTAAAGAGTTTCCAAGCACCCTGCCTGTTTCCTAAAGGCCTCTTTCCCTTTTATGGATGAGTGCACCAGGCTCCAAGACAGTGTAAATAGAGCTTCCTGTTCCAGGGAAGGGCTGGCTCCTACAGAAGCCCAGGGGTCCTTTGGGAAAAGTGGATAGGAACTATGAGCTGTGTGTGACCTGGGGCTCGGGAGCCAACCGACTCAGAAGGGAGGGAAACACATTTAATAACCCCTTTGTGCAGAAGGAGGTCCCAGAAGCACTTCTGGGAAAGTGAGTCCGGTGCCATACACACAGTCCTTGGAAGAATGGCAGGGAAACGGCCGGGCCTTGAGAGCCCTTCCCGGATTCCATGCCTGAATCTTGGACTTTGCCTCTTTGCTGAACCCCAAGATGCCTGGAATTACCACAATCTGGGGACCCTGTGGCTCAAATGAGTGTAGTTTTCAAAAACAGAAAAAAAAAAATTGATTCTGCACAAATTAGCTCTAGTCCAAGAATGAAGATTTTCTAGGTCCTTAGTGTTGTACATGCTAAAGACATGAAAATTAAAACATATTTTTCTTCTCCCTCTGGCCTTAACACTTTCCCATACTTTTAAATGATGGTAATAAAAGCATTATTTATTTGTGGTTGAGTTGATGTGCCGTTCACTCTTGTAATTTTGATCATTGACTTTTGTAGGCTTCATAATCTCATTAGGGGTGGCAAGAAAATAAACTAGAAAAGTACAAGTACTACTGGACTTAATGATAAAACTATGATTACAATTATAAATATTATTTTTATGATGGTTAACATTTACTGAGCACTTACTTGTTATGTGCTAAGCAGTGAGTTAAGCCAGTTGTCTCCATCAGTAAAAAACTGAGGCTGAACTGACAAATTGTGCTTGCTAATTTAATATAAGGTATTTAAATAGAACACCATACTATTATATTATGTACACATGTAAAGTTTAAATAAAAATAGAATTTAAAGGAACGGCATAAAATAAGCATAAAGAGAAGTTCTTATGTTTTCTTCTTGCATGTCCATGGATTTTCTACTCCTGAAGACCACTCTGCAAACAGTATATAAACTGTTATTATTTCCATTTTAAAGATGAGCAAACAGGGGCTTACAGAGGCTAAACTCCTTGCCCAGATCCCTGAGTTGTGACTGTGGTCAGGCTGCACTGCGCTGCTCTCTCTGTGACTTTGGGACCTCCCTGGTCTCTGTATCACCTCCAGCAGCGCTTCCGGAAACTTCATCGTCTTGCTAGTTTAGTCATGTTTCTGTCCTTCTTAATCTGAATATCAGATGCATACACTTAAATGGTGTGTCCATATGTGGTCTAAACTTATTATTTGATATCTTCAAAACTGTTTGAATCAAATCTGTAGCTTTATCCTTAGAACAGACATAAGAGTATCAGAAGGAGTTGAGATTTCTTCTTCTGAAGGTTTCTTTCTTAATTCAGAAATGAAGTTCAGATATCTGTCTTGCTGCAGTTAAGAATATGCAAGGAAGCAGAAATGAAATTAAGAAACCGGTTCTATTTACAATACCATCAAAAAGAATAAAATACTTAGTAATAAATTTAACAAAAGAAGTATAAAACATATACTTGGAAAACTACAAAACATTGTTGAAAGACATTAAAGAAGACCTAAATAGTGGAAATCAATTCCATGTTCGTAGATTGAAAGACTTAATATCATTAAGATGACAATATTGCCCAAATTGATCTACAGATTCAATGCAATCCCAATCAAACTCTAAACTGACTTATTTACAAAATTTGACAAGCTAGCCCTAAAATTCACAGGAAATTCAAGGGACCCAAAAGAGTCAAAATGATCTGGGAAAAGAACAAAGTTGGAGAACTCACACTTCTCAGTTTCAAAACTTACTAGGAAACTGATCAAGACAGGGTGGTACTGCCATAAGGACAGACATATTGATCAATGGAATAAAACTGAGAGTCCAGAAATAAACCCTCACATTTACGATCAACTGATTTTTGAAAAATATGTCAAGACAATTCAATCTGTACAAATAGTCTTTTCAGCAAATGGTGCTGGGACAACTGGATATCCATATGGGAAAGAATGAAGTTGAACACTTACCTCATGTCTTAGTTATCTAGTGCTGCTATAACAGAAATACCACAAGTGGGTGGCTTTAACAAACAGAAATTTATGATTGTCTTAGTCGTCCAGTGCTGCTGCAACAGAAATACCACAAGTGGGTGGCTTTAACAAACAGAAATTTATTTTCTCACAGTTTAGGAGGCTAGAAGTCTGAATTCAGGGTGCCAGCTCTAGGGAAAAGCTCTCTCTTTCTGTTGGATCTGGAGGAAGGTCCTCTTCTCTTCTAAGCTTCTGCTCCTGGGTGATCCCCATGTGGTTTGGCATCTCTCTTCCCTGATCTCTGCTTGCTAGCTTATGTTTAATATCTTTTACATCTCAAAAGAGATTGACTCAAGATAAACCCTACACTAATCCTGTCTTATTAACATAACAAAGACTATCCATTCCCAAATGGGATTATAACCACTGGCATAGAGGTTAGAATTTACAACACATATTTGGGGGGGACACACACAATATTTAATCCATAACATTACACCCTTTGGCCCCCAAAAACTCATGTCCTTGCCACATGCAAAACACATTCACCCCATCACATCATCTCAAAAGTCTTAAAGCAACTCCAAGTCCAAAATCTCACCTTCTGAATCATCTAAATCAAATATAGGTGAGACTTTAGGTGTATTCCATCCTGGAGCAAAATTCCTTTTCATCTGTGACCTTGTGAAATCTAGACTACAAGTTATCTGTTTCCATGACACAACGATGGAACAGGCACAAGGTAGACAATTCCATTACAAATGGGAGAAATTAGAGGGAAAGAAGGTACATATAACAGATGGCAAGCAAGTCCAAAACCCAGCAGAACAAATTACATTGGCTCTCAAGTCTTGAAAATTATCCTCTCTTCTCTGAAACCATCCAGACTCTGGGTGTTGGCCACATCCTCTGGATTCTGGGTGGAGGCCCCTCAGCCCTGGGCTTCAGCTCCACCTTCCAGGCCCTCTGGGATGACAACTCTGCTCCCTCAGTTTTAGGTGACCCCATTCTCCTAATCCATCTGAGTGGTGACCCCACTCCCTCAGACCCAGCAGACCCCATTCTTCTGCCCCTTGGACATGGTAGCCCTGCCCCCTCAACTTTGGGTGGCGGCCTCATCCCCCTGGCATGCCTTAATGGCAGTCCCAACCCCAGAAACCGAGTTGGTGAAAATCCGACTCTTTGAAACCTAGGAGGTTATGGTTTCACCCTTTGAGATCCAGGAGACCACGGCCGCACCCTTTGAAATCAAGAAGGCCCTGCTTTCCACACTCCTTTCAATAGTTCTGCTGATCTCCGAGCTGCTCCAGGGATGGTCCTTTTCTTTTCTTAGAGGACAATAGATGTAGCTACTTTGGCCTGTTTCCTGCCTATAGAATTCCAAGAGGCAGACAGCATTCTTTCCTTTCACTCTTTCTCTGCCCCTTTCAGTCTAAGCTGATGGTGTTTCTGCTGTGGTAGTTGGTTAGATCCATCAGTCACAGGCTTAACGTCTTTAACAAAAGATTGTGTAGCCACTTCCTTGGTGAAAATTCTAGGACACATGTCCTTAGTTTGTACAACAGAAATTTCCAGATCTTTAAGCTCTGTTTTCATTTTGCAAAGTTCATTTTTAAGTCCATCTCTTTCCTCCTGCATTTTAGTATAAGTGACAAGGAGAAACCACATAGCCCCTTTAAGATCTTCCTTAGAACTCTCGTCAGCTAGATATCCAAGTTCATCACCCACAAGTTCTACCTTCCATCTAATATTTGAACATAATTCAGACAAGTTCTTTGCTACTGAATAAAAAGTATTGCCCTTCCTTCATTGTTCAACCATTGTATTTTCTAAGACGATAGAGACTTTCTGTAAGGCTTTTCTCACTTCCTTCTGAGCCTTTACCAGAATTGTCTTTGATGTCTATAACTCTACCAACAGTCTCTTCGAGGCAATCTAGGCTTTAATGATAAGGTACCTTAAAACTCTTCCAGTCTCTACCCATTACTCAATTCCAAATTTTAGGTACCTGTTAGAGCAACGCCCCACTCATCTGGTACCAAATTCTGTCTTAGTTATCTAGTGCTTTAACAGAAATACCACAAGTGGGTGGCTTTAAAAAACAGAAATTTATTTCCCCACAGTTTAGGAGGTTAAAAGTCTGAATTCAGAGCACTGGCTCTAGGGGAATCTTTCTGTCTCTGTTGGCTCTGGAAGAAGATCCTTGTCTCTTCTGAGCTTCTGCTCCTGGGGGATCTTCATGTGGCTTGGCATCTCTTTTCTCCCATCTCTGCTTGCTAGCTTGCATTTAATCTCTTGTACATCTCAAAAGAGATTGACTCAGGATAAACCCTATGCTAATCCTGTCTTATTAACATAACAAAGACAATCCATTCTCAAATAAGATTATAACCCCAGGCATAGAGGTTAGGATTTACAACATATATTTGGGGGGGACACAATTCAATCCATAACACCTCATACTACATAAAAAAAATTAACTCAAAACGGATCAAAGACCTAAGAGCTAAACTATAAAACTATAGTTTTAGAACTAAACAGTAAAACTCTTAGAAGAAAATATAGTTATAAATCTTCCTGACCTTGGATTGGGTAATAGTTTCTTAGATATGACACCAAAAGCATAGCAACCAAAGGAAAAAGTAAATTGGACTTAATAAAATGAAAAACTTCTGTGCTTCGAAGGACACTATCAAAAAAGTAAAAAGGCAACCTACATAATATGAGAAAATATTTGCAAATCATATATCTGATAAGTGATTCATATCTAGAATATGTAAAAAACTCTTACATCTCAATAATAAAAAGACAAATATTACAATTTAAAAATGAGCAGAGGATCTGAATAGACATTTCTCCAAAAATATACATATAAATGGCCAATAAGCACATGAAAAGATGCTCAGATTAGCCAACGAGAAATACAAATCAAAACCACAATGAGATACCACTTCACACCTACTATGATGGCTATAATAAAAAAGACAGACAATAACAAGTGTTGGTGAGACTGGAGAAATTAGAATCCTCATACATTGCTGGTGGGAGTATAAAATGGTGCAGCCATTTTGGAAAATAATCTGGCAGTTCCTTAATTATAGATATTTTACCATATGATCCAACAATTCCAGTCCCAGGTATATACCCAAGAAAAATGGAAACATATGTCCACACCAAACATGTACATGAATGTTGATTGCAACATTGTAATAACCAAAGAATGGAAACAACCCAACTGTCCATCAACTGAAGAATGGATACTCAAAATATTACTTGGTCATAATAAGAAATAAAGCTCTGAAACATGCTACAACATGAATGAACCTTGAAAACATTATGCTAAGTGAAAGAAGCCAGTCACAAAGAGCCACATATTAGTTTCCATTTATATAAAAAGTCTAGAATAAGCAAATCTATAGATACAAAAAGGAGATTCATGGCTGCCTAGGGCTTGGGGGGTTGGGATTTTGGAGGTAACAGTGGGTTTTTTGGGGGGAGTTGAGGAAAATGTTCTAAAATGGATTATGGTGATGGTTAAACAACTCTGTGACTATACTAAAAGCCACTGAATTGTATACTTTAAATGGGTGAATTGTATGGTATGTGAAATATATCTCAATAAAACATTTTATTTTAAAAGAGTAAGCAAGGAGTGCTTGATATATATTTACAGAAAATATGTTTGCCAAGTTTTAAATGCTTATTGAATAATTTTAGTAAAGTTAATTCATTAATCTCACTTCACTCTCAGATATGTGAATACAACAAAACAATTCAGGCTAGTCTTTGGGGGTGTTAAATATGGGCCATGGGAAGAAGAGAAATTTCCTACTTTTCACCGTGAAAAAAATGGCAGTATAGGATTCTATGACCTTGTTTCCTGTCTTTTTAAAAAACAGTTTTGAGGTGTAAGTTACATACCATAAAATTCATCCATTTTAAGTGTACAATTCAATGACTTTTTGTAAATTTATACTGTTGTCCAAATATCACTACAATTCAGTTTTTAGAAGATTTCCATCACTCCAAAAAGTTCCTTGGTGCCCATTTGTGGTCAATTCTCCCTCCAATTCCAGGCTTACTTATCTGTTTTCTGTTTCCATAGTTCTGCTTTTTAAAAATAATTTTACTCACAATAGCAGAAAGATGGAAACAACCTAGATGCCTGTCAACAGATGAATGGATAAACAAACTATGGTACATACACACAATGGAGTACTATGCAACGATAAAGAACAACGATGAATCTGTGAAGCATCTCATAACATGGATGAAACTGGAGGACATTATGCTAAATGAAATAAGTCAATCACAAAGGACAAATATTGTATGAGACCTCTATTATAAAAACCCATGAAAAAGTTTACATGCAAAAAGTAACAATCTTTGTTGGTTACCAGGGATGGGAGGGGTGGGGGGGGGAAGTACTAAATAGGCAATAGATAAGTGGTATCTTTGGCAAAGGGTGAGATAGTACACAATACTGGGGAAACCAGCACAACTTGTACAAGGAAAGGTCATGGAAGCTCCCTAGACACATCCAAACTCCCTGAGGGACTGAGTTGTTGGGTGGAGGGCGTGAGGACCATGGTCTTGGGGAACATATAGCTCAACTGGTGTAACACAGTTTATAAAGACAATGTTCTATATTCTACCTTGGTGAGTAGCATCTGAGGTTTTAAAAGCCTCTGAGCAGCCATCTAAGATACTCCACTGGTCTCATCCCTT
>NW_004443954.1:26097461-26133523 GCF_000243295.1 Trichechus manatus latirostris | reverse complement strand
TGACGTGTAGTGAGGTTGTTAACCATTGTCATAGGGCAACATGTGCACTAACTTTTAATGAGAAACTATTTTGTTCTGTAAACCTTCATCTAAAATGCGAATAGCAGCACAACTGGAAGAACGTAGTCGATGTCACTGAACTGTGCATGTAGAAATTTTTGAAACAGTGTATCTTTGGCTATGTATATTTTCACCAAAAAAAAAAAAAAGGTCGAGAAGGGAGAGGGTTGACATGTCGTGGGGTTGTTAACCAATGTCATAAAACAACATGTGTACTGACTGTTCAATGAGAAACTATTTGTTCTGTAAACCTTCACCTGAAGTACAATAAAAAAAAATTTTACATAAATGGAATCATACAATATTGCTTTCTTCTTTTTACTACTTTTCTGAGGCTATTCATGGTTAGATTACCTATAAATTTCTAATTTCAAAATCCAATTCACATTTTTATTCTTTATCTTACTTGACCACCCTTAAGCCTCTGACATCGCTGTCCATTCCCTTCTGGAAGAACATTTATCCCCCTTAGTGTTTGTAACACCAACACTTTGTGTATTTCTTCCTCCTAGCTTTTTGTCTTTCCACTCTCCTTTGCTTGTTCATTGCCCCTTCATGATATTTATTTTTCAGGGTTTCAATCTAAGTTTTCTTTTCTTGTTGCTTTGTGCATGTCCTCTGCGTTCTCTCAAATCTTTGGCTTCAGTCGCTGCCAAATACCAATGATTTCCAAATCTTCATTTCTTTCTTGGGCTTGACATGCCTATTTCAAAATGCATATTAATGTCCCATAAGCATCTCAAAATGAACATGTCCAATGGAAACTTATGAACTTCCCCTTCCCAAACTTGCTGTTTTACTTGCACACATATTTTGGTTAATAATATTATAATCCATTTCTTTGGAAACAACAACAGAAAAGAAAACCTAAAACAATCATTTAAAAAAAATTATCAAGTTATCTTTGAAGACTTTTCTTCCTTAACCTCTCATGTACAGTAGATCTCCAAGTCCAATTCTAGTTCCAAAACATCTCTCGTATCTATTCCTTGCTTTTGCTCCTCTTACACTCACATCATCCTTTCTCTGAACTATTGCCATCATCATGTTGGTGTGCCCATGTCCAGGCTTTCTCCCAACTGCTGCCAGAGTTATCTGCCAAGCATGTTCATTTGTCCATTGTCACTGTTGGGTGTTTAAACTTCTCCATGTTTCTTCCTCATCTACAGGATTCATTCATACTCCTTAACCAGGCAAAGGCACATTAAAAAAACAGTTACTGTTGAGCTAACTCTGACTCATGGCCACTCCATGTGTGTCAGAGTAGAATTGTGCTCTGTAGGGTTTTCAATAGCTGATTTTTTGGCAGTAGATCTCCAGACGTTTCTTCTGCGGCTCCTCTGGGTGGACTCACACCTCCAACCTTTTGCTTAGCAGCCCAGCATGTTAAGTGTTTATACTACCCAGGGACATGAAGACTTTCATTATTTGGCCCTATTGAGCTTTGTGGCTGTGTCTCTTGCCACCCCTAATATATACTCTACTTCCTAGCCACGCTGAAGCATTCCATGTGTTGTGGTGTCTGTGCCTTTGTTCCTTGCGGGGTTGTTCTGTCTACAGGGCCCTCACTCCCTTTGTTAGTCGAACATATCCTGTGGGTCCCTTCTTCTTTTCTCCTCCTCTCTTGTTAAAAGTCATCTCCTCTGTGATAGCTTCCCTCTCTCATCCCCACTCCCCACCCCACCCAGGCATATTTGCTTGCTTTGTCTTCCAGCTCCCAAATCAATTTGAAATCAGTCCTTATCACATCTCACTGCATTGGAGATATTGTTTACATATCAATTTACCCAATAGATAGTTGACTGTGGGGCTGTATCTCCTCTGTACCTCACACCCTGTCCAAGCCCGCCCGTAGGTGTGCACATGGATTCGCTGGATGGATGGACGTTAGGATAGTGCTTCTTTGCTTTCTCAACACACCATTTTCAGAGAAATTCATTTATTATCACAGTTAAATCAAGATGTGAATATTGAATATCTTGATTATGCAGGAAAATGGGCACATAATGAATACGGCTGGGGATGCAGATAGAAGGAAATGTCCCTCTGCCTGAGAGTCTGTGGGTTGTTCACTGTAGTGTCTTTGTTTGCTTCCTCTCATAGATTAGTAATGTGTAGAAGAGCTCCAAGAAAAAGATATTGGGGTGAGTGAACCATGAGGAAGAAAAGGAAAATGAGGTGAGATACTTGGAAAAGTATGGAAAGGGGAATGAGGGAGGTAAAAAAATAAAAAGTAAAAAGAAAAAGGATTGTGGGAAAGAACGATGAGAAACAGTAGCAAAGAATAGTCAGTTTGCTGCCAATAAGGAGCCACGGGGAAAGAGAAATACAGGAATGAGAGGAAACTCAGGCAGGATGAAGCTTCACAATTCTTTTCGGAGCCCCGGTGCATACAAGCGTCTAGACTGTCCCTAGAGTGTGTGTCGGCCCTGGCTCTCACACCCATGCACGTTTTCTCTAAAGGTCCTCTTGGGTAAAAGGCCAGAGGCCCCCCACTAGGATAGGAACAGTCTTTTCTGGGTATATGGAACATTGTAAGAGCAAAACCAGTGGACACTCGAATAATTTGGTGAAATAGCTCCAATAATTATGAGTTTGGTTTAGGATACTGAGGAAGAAGACTATAGAACTCCAATTGTTACAATCAATTTCTTCCATCTGATGTGTTTATATAGGATTTAAATAAAATCCTATGCCAAATTTTAATATACTTTGATGTAAAAAATCAGAAATAACTTGACCAGGCTTGCCAGTCTGACAGAGACTGGAGAAGCCCCGAGAGTATGGCCCCTGGACACCCTTTTAACTCAGTACTGAAGTCACTCCTGAGGCTCACCCTTCAGCCAAAGATTAGACAGGTCTGTAGGGCCAACAATAAAACGCATGAGGGATGTGCTTCATGGTTCAATCATGTATATGAGACTAATGGGCACACCAGCCCAAATGCAAATACTAGAAGGCAGAAGGGACAGGAAAACTGGACTAATGGAAACAGGGAACCCAGGGTAGAGGAGATTGTTGACACCTTGTGAGGCTGGCAACCAATGGCACAAAACAATTTGTGTATTAACTGTTTAATGAGAAACTAATTTGCTTTTAGGTGTAAATTTTCACCTAAATCAAACACACACACACACTTGTTAAATGGACATATTAACAATCAAGGCTACAGTCAGTAGCTGGCTTGGTCAAAGAATGACAGAACTCTAAATTTAATAAAAATTTTAAAATTGCAGCACAGCATAAGGCTGAGCTTACAATCTCTCATTTTTTTTATGAAAGCTTTCTCCAGAATTGGAATTTTTGTTTAGTAATAAGCTACATATTGATTGGAATAGATCTAAAAGTTGAGAAAAGTGTTGTGATAAAACTTTAAAAGTAGAATATGCTTTCTTATTGAGTGCATTAGTTATACTTGCCTGATATTGAAAGACAACAGCACATCTAATTATTTTACAGTCAGCAGAACATACAAAAACCTAAATATTTTTTGCAAAGATAGGAATTGTAAAAGCCTTCATTTTCAAATACTCTCCCACCTCTTATTAAGGTCTATAGAACAGTCTCCCTCATGTAGATATCCTCATTTCAGACTTAATAGTCTCCATCTGTCTTTTTAGTTTTCTTTAAATGCAAACCTAAAACTATTAGGAAAAAGCAGTTTCTCAAATTCTCTCAACTCTAATAAGGATTCCTCAGTTCTGCTCACTGATTATCAGTCAGAAGGAAGATGGATTTGTGGGTCAGAAATGGAGGCAGAAAAATAATACTTCTGCTCAATTTGGTGTTTGGGTTAACATTCTTCCTTAACTGGCTCCTGCTATCTTTGATACATTGGCCAAACCTCTCAGGTCTTGTACCACAGAATTATAGAATGCTAAAGCCTGGGGGAGTGTGGAGATTTTCTGGGCCAGCTCCTCATTTGACACAGCAGGAAATGGAAGGCCAGAAAGGAGCACAGACTCCCCCAAGGTTGCTCAGCTGGTCTGGAGAAGAGCCAAAGCTGAACTCAGGTTTAGGACCCAAGAGTCCACTCTGTAGCATCACATCATCTCTGCTGGGCTCCTGTGCCCAGTAAACAGATGGCACTTCTGACATTCTCCAAAGTATCATGGTCCAGGACATATTTTCAGATCCTTGAGCCAACTTGTTTTAAGAGAATTGATGTTGGCTCCCCTTGTTATTCAACAGTCTTTCATATATGTTTACAAATGATAAAAGAAGATGGTAGAGGACACTGAGTAGGGTAGTATAACAGAAAAGCAGTTTTGCGTAGCAATTAGGAGAAAAGGTTCTGGGCTCAGATGTGCCATACACTAACTTTTGTGACCAGGGGCAGCTGCTTGGCGTGTCTGTGCCCTGTCATGTGAGGCGGAAGTGAGCTAAAGCATTTACAACTAGGACAGGCACATTGAGAGCATTACATGGGCTGGCTATTACAGTAGGTGCTAGATATAGTGCCTTATTTAGAGAAAAAAACAGTTTCCATTGAGTTAACTCCAGCTCATGGCAACCCCATGTGTGTCAAAGTAGAACTGTGCTCCATAGGGTTTACAATGGCTGATTTTTTGGAAGTAGATCACCAGGCCTTTCTTTCAAGGTGCCTCTGAGTAGACTCAAACTGCCGACCTTGGTTAACAGCCGAGTGCTTAACCACGTGGACTCCTAACCAGATGTCATCAAGTCGATCTCAACTAATGGCAACTAGGGACTCCTTGTTTAGATAAGCCCAACAAAATTTGGAGCTATCTGAAGATACTATGTATGGTCACTCATCTGCGAAGGCATGTGGTCTTTTCAGTAGTTCTTCCCCTAATGGGATTCTGTTAAGCTGCCCACATTTAAGACCACAGCTAGGTCTACTCAGGTGATATTAAGTTGTGTTTTTCAATGTGACCCTAAGAGATCCATACAGGAATTATACAGGAATAAAACCCATGATCTTCTTAGGGCAATAGATGAACCAGCTCGTTTGACCCACACAGGCTCTCCCAAGAGCAAGACACTGCAGCTCTCTAAAAAGTTAGGGGTCAGAGTTGCCTCATTCTCATCAGTATTCCCCACCTTCATTAGTCGAACCTGAGAAGGAGATTCCAACCTTTCAACCGGTCTGAGACAGAAGGACCCCAAGGCCAAGAAGTCAAACTACAAAATCATCCCCGATGACAATATTTCAGGTTTATTAGACATTTTGTCTGCTAACATTATTCATTTGAAACAAAAAAACCTGGGTGTGTGCTTTTCAGAGAACCGCGTAAATCAACAAAGCTATACATAGAATCCAGCGACTTGCCCACCAGTGAGAACACCACAGAAAGCATTATATAGATCTTGCTGAAGAGAGGAAGGGCTGTACTTCCTTATCTTTTTACCATCCAAGGCTTACAAGTCAGTACAAGCCCTATATCCAGTGGGCTATTCAAATAAATACTGAGAAACCATTCTGATTATTATAAGGACTTAGACTGTATAATTACAGTATGAGTAATGGTGGAGCTCTTTTCTGAAATTTCAGTATTACATAGGTATATTACGTTAATCTTAATTTTTGAGGCAATTTAGAAACAGAATATTTATTTAAATTCATAATGAATTAGCAAAACTAAAATATCATTTACATATATTCTTTGAAAAAACGTACGTAACAACTGTGGTCTAATCTGATTGAACTACACTTAAAAACAGAGATTAGCAGGCATTCCTGCAGAACTAATGGCTTTCTCACATTTCCTCAGTGATGTTATAATTACCTATGGAGATACAGAAAGTCATTTCGCATCTACCCACCAACTACACGGTGCCCTCTGTCCTGCATTTCCTTACAGAGTCCACGGCACTTCTCCATCAGTTTTCTGAACAGATTTCAGTCCTGAGGTAAAATTTTTTTTTAATTTCCTCTTAGGTTCTGTGTTGTTAGGCGCCTTCGAGTCGGTTCCAACTCACAGCGACCCTATGTGCAACAGAACAAAACACTGCCGGGTCCTGTACCATCCTCACAAACGTTCTTATGCATGAGCCCGCGGTTGAAGCCACTGTGTCAGTCCATCTCATTGAGGGTCTTCCTCTTTTTCCATGACCCTCTACTCTACCAAGCATGATGTCCTTCTCCAGGGACTGGTCCCTCCTAATAACATGCCCAAAGTAGGTGAGATGAAGTCACTCCACCCTTGCTTCTAATGAGCATTCTGGCTGTACTTCTTCCAAGACAGATTTGTTTCTTCTTCTGGCAGTCTGTGAGGAGGTCCTACATTGGCACCTTTTTTGGAGATTGAAAACGAGAAAGATTAATATGAAACTCTGGGGTTTAAGTACGCTTCTTGGGTTGCCCGTTAGTGCTTTATCTTTTCTATAACTCCCTTCCAGATGCTCCCTGCTGCCTGCTGAGGACCAGTTCCAACTCACTTTGACAGGCTTTCCGCACAGTCTTGTGCGAACATCTGAAAGAGGAAGCAAGTTTGCCTTTTTAGCGGCTTTAGTGAAGCCTCGCTTTCCAGAGCCTTTTCATTCAGTCATGCTCAGGGGCCTATGCTTGAAGGAAGAAGGCAGGGCAGCTTCGGGCTGCTTATGCAGAATTGGTAAGAACGCGGCATTCATGAAGCTCAGACTGTCAATCTCTGTCAGCAGCTGTGTTCTTCGCAGCAGTTCATCCAGTTGCCTGGTGAACACAGTCCTGCCTGGCCAGGCCTGTTCCAAGCCTCCTAATGACAGAGACCAACAGCCAGTTTTATACGTGTATATATATATACATATATAGTAAATTTTATTGTGGTATAATATATATAACAGTAACTCCCATTCTCTCCCCAGCCCCTGGTAACCACTAATCTGCTTTCTGTCTCTGTGCATTTGCTTATTTAAATATATCTATAAGTGGACTCATACACTATATGTCTTTTTGTGGTCTAACTTATTTCACTCAACATAATGTTTTCAAGGTTCATCCAGGCTGTAGCATTTATCAGGATTTCATTTGCTTTTTGGCTGAATAATATTCCATTGTACTTATGTATGTACTGCATTTTGTTTATCCATTCATCTGTTGATGGGTATGTAGGTTGTTTCCACCTTTTGGCTATTGTGACTAGTGCTGCAATGACCATTGTTTGAGTCTCTGTTTTCAAGTCTTTTAGGTATATAACTAGGAGTGGAATTACTGGGTCATATGGTAGTTTTATTTTTAGTGTTCTGAGGAACCACCACACTGTTTTTCACAACAGCTCTGCCATTTTGCATTCCCACCAGCAATGACTAAGCATTCCAGTTTTTCCACATCCTCACTAACATTTGTCATTTTCTGTTTTTGTTTTCATTTTTTGATCTTAGCCATCCTAGTGGGAGTGAAATGGTATCTCGTTGTGGTTTTGATTTGCATCTCTCAGGTGACTAATGATGTTGAGTATCTTTTCATGTGTTTGGTTGGCTTTTAAATATCCTCTTTGGTGAAATGTCTATTCAAGTCCTTTGTTTTATGATTGGGTTATTTCTCTTTTTGTTGTTATCAAAGTTTTGTATATATTTTAGTTATTAGATTCTTATTGAATATATAGTATCAGTTTCTGAAGATATTTTTCCAGTCTGTAGCTTGTCTTTTCACTTTTTTGGTAAAGTATTATGATGAACAAAAGTTCTTAATTTTTATGAGGTCTCTTTTATGTATTTTGTATCTGCTGTTTATTCTTTTGTTATTATATTAGATATCCATTGTTAAAAGCTAGGCCAGACAGTGTTGCCCCCTGCTTTTTAAGAATTTTATGTCTTTAGTTTGCACGTTTAGGTTCTTGATCCATTTTGAGTTTGTTTTTGTGCCTAGAATTGTTTTTGAGGTCAAATTAAAAAAAAAAAAAATTAACCCAATATAGAATGAGGTAAAGGAATGTAGAAGTTCCTCTTTCCATTTCCTCTTGAGTTTTTCATATTTGGCATTCTTTTTGCCCCCCGCAGAGCAGGCTTGAGTGAGCACCTATGTGTGTTTTGCAGATATTGATATGGATGCTCCAAAGTCAACAGGTATTTTCTGATGCCAGAGTCTTCCAGCTTTCCTTTGGGTGCATTCCAGTGCTGGATGAAAACATGCTTGCCAAAACGCCTTATCTCCTTCATAGAACTAACAGGCTGGGAGAAGCTGTGTCCCTGTTGCCAGGTAGTACTCCATCAAAGATGTCTCTATCCTATTCATAAACTCCCAGGTTTATGTTTTCCGATATATACTGCACTGGTGTTTCCATAGAAACCCACTAAAATATTTTGATTCAAAACTTGGGCTCTAATAACGTCAAAAATTGTTTTTAAAAGGAAAAAGGTAGAGTAGATGGAGGCCCTTCTTCCTTGTTTTCTTACTAAATTTTTGTTCAGGAGATTCACTGAGAACTTTAAATTTGTATTACTAAGTTTCAGCACATAGTACAAAGCACAATATTTAGATATTTCATATTAGAAAAAGCCTTCTTGATGATCAGCCAACTCATTTGTTTCCACCATTACCAGACATACTGAAAGAATAAAATCCTAGATCCATCAGAGAATTAAATTATTGAAATAATTTAGTTATATTAGCAAGACTTCCATATTCACTGAAATTGTTTCATGTGCTTGATTACCAATTCATTTAAAAAATTTATTAGAGTTTTCACTAGATGAAGATTAATTGCTCCAAATGTTTAAGTTGTAGATTATGTTATTCACCTTCTCAAAGGCATTAAGGAGAGCTTTCCAAAACAGGGGAGATTTTTAGTGCATTGTTAATGGTAAAATATGGTCTGCCCACCAGGCTGATTTGGGGAATTTGAGCATTTTTCTTATGCTATCTTGCTGTCTCAGAATGCTAAATTCTCTTTTTTCATATTAGGAATTTTTTTTTTTAATTGCTCAAAAACAATCAACTTGATTTTCTTTTCATAAATATAACAGAGTCTTACATTATTAAAATATCAAAATTACCATGTACTAACCTTCACTGAAAACACAATAAAATATTATTTAAAAAAAATCACAGTGTAGGTAAGTGTCTAATTTCATAGGACTGTGAGGAGTTCTGCGGGAAGAAGGAAGAGAACAGGTCTCCTCTATGTGGACGTTTGAATCAAACAACTGAGGCCAGTTCACGGGCGCACGTTATTATGGGAGAATCAGCTCTGCAGGACGGGACATTAACGTGCTCAATCTGTGTATAGATCAAACCAAAGGGCATCTATTGGGGGCAGGAGGGGCCATAATTAACAGAATAATTTGAAGAAAAGGAAACATTTTGAGTTATTTAGATTACTCTTATGAGAAAGTTGTGGCAGTTTGGGACATGTTTCAGTAAGAGACGGGCTACTTTTTCAGATTTCTGATCTATTTCTGGCTGTGATTGAAATCCTCGTATGGGACTGCCTTTATCTGGTCGGCCTCTCACCTGGCCCGGCTACTGTCACAGCCCACCCCACTTTGGCTCTGAGATTTCCCTATCGCCACCGCAAGGGGCAGGCCAGCCCCTCTGATGGTGGGCTTCTAGATCCCCAAGGAGCATCAGGATTTTGCAGCCCGGGCCCCGTCCTTCCTTCTCCTCCCTCCCTGCCTGTGGCACGCAAGCACCCCACCCGGTAGCTATAAACCGACTCCCTGATCCTGACATCTTACTCCCCTTGCTCTGTCGCCGTCCACTCCATACCCAAGTCTGACAGTTTACACACCTTGGACACTTAAACATTCCTCAGTTTCACTTTGATTGTTCAGAAAAGGTCTATCTGAGTTGATCTCTTATCATCCAGCTGGCTGAGTAGTGCTGTCACTGGAGTAGGTTGGGGTTATCTCTGATTGCTTATTTTAGAGAAAGTAGATCCCACAGTAGTAGAGAAATGAATCCTTGTGATTCCGCAACCCACCCTAGTGAAAGGCCGAGGAAACCAAAGCCCTCGGCCCTGAAAACAGTCCTACTGGAGGAGGCTGCCAGTGTTCCTGGCAATGGAGCTCCCTGCGGGGGTGTCTTTCCAGCAAGTTTCCACCCGGGATCCAGTCACGGACCTGACCTTCCGTGCTGTCTCCCCTCTTGACCTCCGCTCGGGGGGTAGGAAGCAGCACCCACTCCCCTTCCCACCCTGCTAACTGCACCCCAGCATACATTCTTATCTCTGTAAGTGCAGACCAAGTCAGGCCAGGTGAAAACACAGTCCCTGTGGTCTGTCCGTCCTTGACACTTGGCTGGTCACAGGGGTGGGGTGGTGGGGTGGGGAATGGTAAGGAATCTGCTGTCCTTGGAGAAGAGCTCCAGCGTTTCGTGGCCAAGTTTTCTCCTATTCTCCTTCCAAACTTCTTTATTCTCCCAAACTTAGTAAGCTCGATACTTTGCAACTCCTGACTTGTACTGTCTTTTGAGAAGTAAGGAAAGGCTGAGGAGAGTATGCTGCGTAACTGCTGGGCTGAATTTCCTTACTGATATTCTTAACCGCGCAAATCTGCTTTCCTGACAATAATTTGCGAGCTTTCAGTACCAACTTTTTCTTTTTCTTTTTTTGGTCTTGTGCTGTAGTTTTGTTTTCTTTTACCTTAATATATGGAAGCAGGTATTTAAATATAAACCTTCTTTCCATGTTATTTTATTTTAATGAAATAACTAAACAATATTCAAAACTCCGAAAAAACCTATTGCCCTCAAATCGATAGCGACTCTATTGGACAGGGTAGAACTGCCCCATAGGGTTACCAGGGAGCAGCTGGTGGATTTGAACTGCCGACTTTTCGTTAGCAGCTGTAGCTCTTAAGCACTGTGTTACCAAGGCTCCAAATAATATTCAAAAAGCAATTCAATTAGCATTGTCTTAAACCAAACCAAACCAAACTCACTGCCGTCCATTCTGACTCAGCGACCCGACAGGACACATTAGGACTACCCTATAAGGTTTCCAAGGCTGTAATCTTTAGGGAAACAGACTACCACATCTTCTCCCGGTAGCGGCTGATGGGTTCCAGCCGCCCACCTTTCGGTTAGCAGCCGAGAACTTTCAGCATTATCTTACGGCACATCTAAAACATATTCCTAAGCCCTCAGTGCCGGCAAGAGTTAATGAGCCTTAGAAGAGGCATGGACTGTAAGGACTGAGACTGATAAGTGTGCCCTCTCGGTGACACTTTAACCAGCTCCTATTCTAGACCTCCTCTCTGGGCGCGGCTTTGATGTGGAGCTCTTCATTCTCTGGACTTGCTGTATTTACCTTTGAGAACTCCATTCCCTCCAAAGGGTAGCTAAGGATTTACCCGGTTGAGTTAGATATTTAGTTTGAAATTGGCGGAGGAATAGATTACGTAAGAGAGGGTCTTTGTAAGTGCGGCAGAAGTATCACTACTGGTGAGGCCCTTCTCCCACCCAAGTGGTTTGCATGCGTCGTCTCTCAGAATCTCACCACGGCCTGAGGAAGCAAGCACTACTGGTTTAAAGATGAGCAGCTCAGAGTAACTTGACCAATGTGGCGCATAGTAAGTGGCAGAGCCAAGATTTGAAATTAGACTTTCAAACATTATATTACGTAAATGATACTCATTCCTCTCCCACTGGCTCCTTTCCGATTGAGTTTATAATGCATTATTTATTAAGAGTCCAAAGCACAGGAAATGGATTGGTTCTTATAGTAGGTGGTCGCGGTGCAGAAATTATGGGTAGAGAATAGGACTGCCCTTCTCCACCACCTACAGTCAAGGAGCTGGCATTCACCTAGGGGCGGGAGGCTAAAATCAGACTGAGTTGTGCAAACCTGGTTCTCACTGACCCCCAGTCTTGAAGAGAGTAACACAAAAAAGAGATAATAGGAGCCACTTCTTCCACATTAATTCCTGCTTCCAATAGCTCCTTTGGTTCTTATCCTTCCTAATTATTCAGCTTGTCTTTCAGGTATTTTTCAGCCACCCACGTTACTCCAATCAATTCCTTTTTGTTTATGTTAGGCAGATTTGATTGCTGTAGCTAGCACACAAAGATCCGGGGTATCTGAAATACTTACAAAATTCATGACATTGTGTGTGACATCAAGTGATCTAACCCTCAGGATAAATCTACCCTCAATTTATAAATGGATACGCTGAGACGTAACTTTCTCAAAATCATGTTAACTAATAAGCAGTAGGACTGGTATAAGCCCATCATGCTTTTCTGAAACCCAGGCAGCTTGAAAAACTACTGGCAAAACCTGGGCTGAACTGAAATGTACTTATTTACTGTCTTTATACTACTTCATGTGAAGTTCAAGTTGTGTGATTCCCAAATCCATGCTCCTCTCCACTTTAATGTCTTTGAAGGGCTATTTTAAAAGTTATGAGACTATTGACCTATGTCCATTTGGCCATTCACGATTTTATGACTTCTTTTTTAATCGTGGTAAAGTATATGCATATAAAACAAAACTTGCCATTTTAACCATTTTAAGTGTATAATTCAGTGACATTAATTACATTCACCATGTTGTACAACCATTACCACTACCCATTTCTAAGTTTTTCATCACCACAAACAGAAACTCAGTGCCCCTTCAGCAATAACTCTCATTCTCTCCCCTCTGCCCCCAGCCCCTAGTAACCACTAATAAATTTTGTCTCTATGCATTTGCATAGATATTCTAGATATTTTATATAAGTGATACATACAATATTTGTCCTTTTGTGTCTGACTTACTTCAGTGAGTTTAATGTTTCTCAGGTTCATCCATGTTGTAGCATGTATCAGAACTTCATTTCTCTTTATGGCTGAGTAATATTCCATTGTATGAATATACCACATTTTGTTTATACGTTCTTCTGTTGATGGACACTTGGGTTGTTTCCACCATTTGGCTATTGTGAATAGTGCTGCAATGAACACAGGGGTACACATTTCTGTTTGAGTCCCTGCTTTCACGTCTTTTAAGTAGAATTGCTGGGTCATGTGTTTCACACTCTCTGTGTAACTTTTTGAAGAACCATGAGACTGTTTTCCACAACTGTTGCACCATTTTATAATACCACCAGCAATGGACTAGCGTTCCATTTTCTCCATATCCTAACCAACACTTGTTATTTTTCATTTTTCTGATAATAGTGATGGCTTCTTTCCATAAATGCTAGTAGCTTTTAGTGAATGGAGGTAGGTTGCAAAACTTGGATCAAATCCTGCCAGATGCATAAACAAATTTAGCAAGTAGGCATACACACAAAAAATCATACTTTCTGAACTTTGATGCTTGGAGAAGCCCTCATTCTGTTCTCAGTCACTCCAAGTACCACAGCACAGGCTTGCTCTGATGGGGTGCAGCTATACAATGATGCCAGGACAACCTTGGCTGGATGGATCTTTTTGCAGATCCACACTCCCTCATCTAAAATCTGCAAATACAAAAAAACCCTGAAACTCAAAATTATCTTCATAATTTATTGGGCAGAAAAATCTGATACTAAGGTTCTTTATAATTTCATTTTTCCACAAAGAATGTGGAAAGTATGTTTTGTGCAGAAATTGTCTATTTACAATGTGCTGTCCCAGACCTCTCTGGGGTTATTAATTAATATATGGTATATGCATTATCTTCTCTTTCTACTTGGCCCCAAGGGTTTTGAAGAAAGGATTATGATCCTGTAACTTGTTCATGTAAGAGCAAAAGAACTGTGTAATCTTTCTAGTCAACCACATATCTGGAGCACCACAACTTTCTTCAACAAAAAATTATTCACCGTATTTTATTCTCATTAATGAATATGAGACTTCATCTCACGTACTTTGGACATGTTGTCAGAAGGGACCAGTCCCTGGAGAAGGACATCATGCTTCGTAAACTAGAGGGTCAGCAAAAATAGAGGAAGACCCTCAACAAGATGAATTGACACAGTGGCTACAACAATGGGCTCAAACCTAAAGATTATAAGGATGGCACAGGACCAGGCAGTATTTTGTTCTGTTGTGCATAAGGTCACTGAGTCGGAACCAACTCGAAGGCACCAAACAACAACAATGAATGTACTATTGGTGTAGATATCAGTAATATACTGCCTTCTAGTCATTTCTACAGAGCCCTGGTAGCACAGTGATTAAGAGCTTGGCTGCTAACCAAAAGGTCGGCAGTTCAAATCCACCAGCTGCTCCTTGGAAACCCTATGGGGCAGTTCTACTCTGTCCTACAGGGTTGCTATGAGTCGGAATCCGTGGGAAGGCAGCGGGGTTTTAGCCATTTCTACAGTGAGATTTCTAATTCAGGCACTAGAAATGCTTGCTAAAGACCTCTACTGTGTAGATAAAATACAATTGACACCGAAACAATCATCATGTTATTAGGTGCCGCCGACATACAGACACTATAATATTGTAAACACTGAAATTTTAAGAAATGTTAACTATTTTGTATGGAATTATTTTAAAATTTGTTATAAACCTGCCCATATTTTGAAATGGGCAAGTTTAAATGATGTTTAGGTAGTCCTAAACATCATTTAAAGTTTATTTGAAAGCCTACAGGAATGTGATCTCAATCAGCCAAAAAGCATTACTAACTCTCCTCAGCCCCCATTTCTTTTTCATCATCTCATGACTATTAAAGTGGTGCCATTGTCTGTGAACAGAAATGCAAGTGTGAGCGCAGGAAGTGAGTATCAGTGATTGGTTATGAGGTGGTTAGCCACATGACCCAGAATATATCTGTACTGATTTTTTTTTCTAGCCGACAGAAAACCAAAAACTATAAAACTGTGTGGAAAATATACAGATCCCCAAGAATATGTTTCAGATTTTCTAAGGCTCATGAACCCTACTTTGAAAAGCGCTAGATAATTCCTCTGCCGTTATATGTGAAACCCAAAAGTAGAATGGAAGACTGATCCCAGCATACCATAGTATATCAAAGCTACCCAAACAAGCGAATTTATTCAGCCTACCTATAGCTCTTATACCCTAGTAGTTCCTTGGGGTGCGACACAAATATAAGTATACCTGGCATCCACTAGAGTCCTGCCAAGAAGGACCATAGTTTCTTATAAATGCTGACAGATTGTCAATCTAAATTGCTAAAGATGACTTGAAGTGAATTCAAATGAACTAATAGAATTTCACTGTATTTGATTGTAATTGAGTTCTTTTGAAATTTTCAATGTCTAGCTTTTTTATTGCTGGTAGGAAAAAAAATGTTAAGAAATCTCATTTATTGCATTTTCTGGAACTATGAAAAAATATTTTGCTCATCTTACTCATATATTCTCCATTTAGTGAGAGTGAACACAGTGAGTAGTTTCTATTGGAGGATTCAAGGCCTGATATTATCACAGAGGAGGTGGGGGGAATAGCTTCCTGGTAGTAAGTTGCATTTCAGGAAAGACAAAAAAAAAGGAAAAGGAAGAAGAAAGCATTTTTATCCTCACCAAGGACGCTGAAAAATAGATGAAGAAAGTATGCTCTGTTTCAGAGCAGTCTGGAAAAGCTTAAGCTTGTTCTAGGTTATCTGCAAAGCTGGGTTGATCGAGGGCTGACATGAGGAGGTCTCAGAGGAGCTTTAGGTTCAGCATTTGGCTCAGAACACTGGAACAATTCTAATATTATCCCAAGCTTATCCAAAGCCAGATGTGTCAGAGTAGAACTGTGCTCCATAGGGTTTTCAATGACTGATTTTTTCAGAAGTAGATCACGAGGCCTTTCTTCCGAGGTGCCACTGGGTGGATTTAAACCTTTAACCTTTCGTTAGCAGCTGAGCACATTAACCATTTGCACCACCCAGGCACTCCAAGAAATCTGTAAAAAGACTTGAACATACTCTAGGGATGGGTTAGAGAGTGCAGGGTCCTTTGTTTGGTGGCTTTATTTTCTATATTAGACTTCATTTTCTTATCCTGTTGTGGGCGAGTTGATTCCGACTCATAGTGACCCTATAGGACAGAGTAGAACTGCCACATAGAGTTTCCAAGGCTGTAGTCTTTATGGAAGAAGACTGCCACATCTTTCTCCCATGAAGCAGCTGGAGGGTTTGAACCACTGATCTTTAAATTAGCAGCCGAGTGCTTAACTACTGTACCACCAGGGCTCCTATAATAAGGGAGCACCCATTCTTTAAATGATAGCATGAGGTTTACTTGTTTTTTGTTTTTTTAAGTATAATCACTCAATAGTATAAAGTATCATAAACAAAAATGAAGTTTATCTAAAACAGCATGCTCAATATATAATACTGTTCTAATGTGTAGGTTTTTAGTGTAAAAGATCAGCTTTAGACTATTTAAGTCTTTCAGTATTAATGTAATCAATAGGTAATGTGTGTGTGTTTGTGTGTGTGTGTGTGTACAAATCTATCAGTGATCAAGATTGAGAAATGTTGTACTCATATAGGAAACCCATACAAATGATGAGTTTTGTCCTGTTATCCAATCATTTGTTTATATTTGGTTCTGGAACAATCTATCTAGTTAGATGTGGATCATTCTCTGTTGTAATTGTGCTTTTCCCCTCAAGAGTTAAAGAAATAAAGTAAAAATATCCTGTTTCCCCAGCTACTTCTTGGTAGATCCAAGAAGGTCTGATTCCCTCCTTGGCCTCAAAACCAAACCCATTGCCATTGAGTCAATTCTGGCTCATAGTGACCCCATAGGACAGAGTAGAACTGCCCATAGGGTTTCCAAGGATCGGTTGGTGGATTTGAACTGCTTACCTTTTGGTTAGCAGCCAAATGCTTAACCACTGTGCCACCAGGACTCCGCTTGGCCTCAAGGTCCAGCTAAATAGCAGTAAGAAGTCCTTTTCTTATTAAATGTTTAGGCAACTCAAATCAGTAAACATTTCTCTATTTGTGTCAGTTTAATTGAAAACTACCTTCACGTATTGATGATTTGGATATGACTGTATTGCTATTAGAATTACAACCCATTTTCTCCAATCTTCTTGTATTCTCTCTTTTCCAGGGAGAGACTTTATAGTTATGTATATTATGGGCAATGTAAAAATGAATGAAATACTGACTAAATGTCTATCGCCACCTATTGGTAGTCAGTATATACTGATTCTTGATGACAGACATTCCCACCAAAGATGAAGTCAAAGGCATTTTGATGATTCTTTTATTTTCAATTCATTTACATGCTTTATGATGATGATTATATTTAAATACAGTTTATAATAATAATAAAAATGGACTTCTTCTAAGAAAAAGTTTGTATTATTTAGTATCACAAGATCCCTTAAAGTAGCACATGAAATGACGGTATGCTTTTTAACAGGAAAAGGAAAAAGGTATAAAGATTCTAGAATACAAGGAAGAAACAACAGCATGACATCTACACACATTGTTTTTTAGAATTAACTCTAAAGATATACCATCATCTACAATATACAACACCCTGAATATGCACAGTATGTTTTGAAACAGCTTTCAGACTTTTTCCCTGACATTTAAGAGTTTGAAATAATGAAGTTGTTTAAATTCAATTGCTTATCTCTGCTACCAGTCTATGGGACATAAATAGTGCCAGGACAACTGGATATCCACATACAGAATAAAGTTGGCCTATCTCCTCACACCGCATATGAAAAGTAAGCCAAAATAGATCAAAGACCTAAACATCAGAGCTGAAACTAAAACTTTTACAAGAAAACATAGGAATATGTCTTCATGACCTTGGATGAGACAATAGTTTCTTAGATATGACACCAAAAGCACAAGCAACCACAAAGAAAAAACAAAAAAACTGGACTTCATCAAAATTAAACACTTTTGTGCTTCATTGGACACCATCAAGAGAATGAAAAGACAATCTGAGAGAAAGTATTTGCAAACTGTATATCTTATAAAAGCAGCCCTGGTGGCACAATGGTCAAGCTACCTGAAAGGTCAGCAGTTCAAAACCAACAGCAGCTCCATGGGAGAAAGAACCTGGCTATCGGCTTTCAAAGATTTTAGCCTAGGAAACCCTATGAGGCTGTTCTACTCTGTCCTATAGGGTCACTGTAAGTCAGAATCGACTCAAATGCACACAACAATAACATATTGTGATAAGGGATTTATCTAGACTTATCTAGACACAATATGTCTACAATATATAAAGAACTTCTACAATCCAATTATATCAACACAAACAATCCAATTTAAAAATGGGCAAAGGATCTGAATACGATCTTCTTCTCCAAAGAAGGTATACAAATGCCCAATCAGCACTTGAGAAGATGCTCAATATCATTAGTCCTTAGAAGAATGCAAATCAAAACCCAGTGAGATACTACTTCACATCCACTAAAATGGCTATAATATAAAAAAAGAAAACACAAAAAATAACAAGCGTTAAAATGTAGAGGAATTGGAACCCATTTCCATATTACCAGTATGAATGCAAACTGGTGCAGCCACTTTGGAAAAGTCTGACAGTTTCTCAAATGATTACACATAGAGTCACCATGTTGTTGTTGGGTGCCTGTTGAGTGGATACTGCCCCATAGGATTTTCTTGGCTGTAATCTCTAGGGAAGCAGATCGCCAGATCTTTCTCCTGCAGAGATAATGCATGGGTTTGAACCACCAACCTTTCGGTTAGCAGCCAAGCACTTAATTATTGTGCCACCAAGGCTCCTTTTACATCCAGCAATTCCACCCCAAGATATATACCCAAGACAACTGAAAACCTGTCTACCCCAAAACTTGCACATAAATGTTCATAGCAGCATAATTCATAATAGCCAAAAAAATAGAAGCAATCCAAATATCCGTCAGCTGATGAATGGATGAATAAAATATGGTATATCCATATAATGAAATATTATTTGGAAATAAAAAGAAACGAAGTACTGATACATGCTACAACATGGATGAAATTTGAAAACATTATGCTAAGTAAGAGAAGCCAGTCACAAAAGACTACATATTATATGATTGCACTTACATGAAATGTCTAAAATAGGCAAATCTGTAGAGTCAGAAAGTAAATTAATGATTCCCTAGGGTTACTTGGGTCCACAATCAATGTCCATGGAAGCAGCAGTCAAGAAATCAAATAATGTATTGCATTGGGCATATCTACTGCGAAAGATCTCTTCAAAATGTTGAAAAGCAAAGATATCACCTTGAGGACTAAGGTGTACCCAACCCAAGTCATGGTATTTTCAATCGCCTTGTATGCATGTGAAAGCTGGACAATGAATAAGGAAGACCGCAGAAGAATTGATGCCTTTGAATTATGGGGCTGGAGAAGAATATTGAATATACCATGGACTGCCAGAAGTATGAACAAATCTGTCTTGGAAGAAGTACAGCCAGAAGTATGAACAAATCTGTCTTGGAAGAAGTACAGCCAGCATGCTCCTTAGAAGCAAGGATTGGCAAGACTTCATCTCACGTAATTTGGACGTGTTATCAGGAGGGACCGGGCCCTGGAGAAGGTCATCATGATTGGTAAAGTAGAGGGTCAGTGAAAAAGAGGAAGACCCTCAATGAGATGGATTGACACAGTGGCAGCAACAATGGGCTCAAACATAGAAAAAATTGTGAGGATGGCACAGGACTGGGCAGCATTTCATTCTGTCGTACATATGGTCACTATGAGTATCACCATGAGTCGGAACTGACTCCACGGCACCTAACAGCAACAATAGGGTCAGGGGTGGGGAGGGTGGGGGAACTGAGGAGTTTACTGCTAGTGGTTTCGTTTTGGATTGATTGAAACTTTTTAAAGTTGATTTGGTTGCACAGATCCGTGACTATACTAAAAACCACCTAATTGTACATTTTAAAAGGGTGAATTGTAAGAGAAAGGGGTATGGTATGACATGTAAATTATCTCTCAAAAAAAAAGCTATTATTAAAAAAAGAGGAAATTGGTCAATACTAGATTATCATCACTAATTTTTGACAGTGATTTAAAAATAGCTTTCGAATGAGCAAGACTAGAAAAAGAGAAATGCTAAAAACTCTTAATACTATTAAAGGAAATAAAATTAGAGTTTAAGAGTTCATGAATGTGTTATAGTTTGTGTATTTATTGCCTTACAATCAATAATTTCCACTAAAATTGAAAATTGAGACAGTACTTCTTATCATCATTTATCTCCTATACTCATTCTTTTCTGCAAGCAACAGGAACAAGTAGCTTGAATCTAGAAATTGTCCCCGGCTATGATTATTGTCCCATTTCCTTGGATTGCCTTTTATGCATGTTAATTTCCTAAATGCACAAGCTGTTGTTTTTATTCAGAATGTTATGGATATCCCTAGGTAAACTTATTTTAAAAATCTTGATCTTCACAGCCTTCGGCATTATAAACTTAAGAGAATCCCTAGGGCTAAATTCACCAAGTCTGGCCTTATGAATCATCTGGGTGAGAATTCCTCAGATTCATGTTAAAAATGCAGATTCATGGAAATTACCTGAAACCTAGGGCATACTTATGCATACTAGAATTTGATAAGTTTAAGAATATTCTACATTCCCACCTCATCAGAGAGGTAGGGTTTTTCCTTTTGGAGAATTTTAGAATCCTAGAATGTAAAAACTAGAGGCACCTGAATCATCTAGCACAACTCCCTCTTTTAGCAGAGGAAGAAACTAGACGATTAGCTCAAAGCTGTGTAGCTAGGAAGTGGCACAACCAGCATAAGATGGAACTCAGGCTGGTTCAAGTACCAGCTACATCCACCCACCATTAGATGTAAAATAGGGTAATTCAGGAAGGAGAGAAGTGAGCTCGTAAGAGAAAAGGGTCACTGTAGAGGTGATATTTTTTATTTTTCTCTGCCACAGCTCTTCTACCTTCACCCACATAAATTTAAAATTTAATATTTAGTCTCTAGAAAGCATTTCATGCTGTCTTTCTAGTATTATGTATGTATGTAATTAAGAAAACTTACATTTGTAGAGTTCAATATTTCCCCTTTTGTTAGGCATTTGTGACTCCCTATTAAGAATTTTCTTAATGTTAAGCTTCTTCAACAAAACAATTTCAGAAGACCGTTTCATTACACACACACTCTCTTTTTCTCCCTCTCTCCCCCCGCCCCCCCCTTCTTTTGGTCCTGGAAAGGGGCCAGCAAGATTATTTATGGCTCTTAGTCCACAGCACACCTTAATAATAAACAGAAGCAGTTTTCTTTTGTTTTCAAATTTCAACAGTGCAGTAGTTAAAAATTGGCTCCCATCAGAAAATTCTTTCTCCAAGTCTAATGTGCTGTGTGGTGTATATACATGATTAACCAGTACAATACGTACAGCAAAGAAGCCAGGTGAGAGATTTATTGATTCTGGCTGAAACAAATTGAAAAGTAACCTTGAACACTTTGTAAAGTCCATAATGAGTTCCACAAATCAACGCTGGAACCAGTTTAGCATATCCATTTAGTTGAGGCAAACAGCCTGTGTTTGATCTAGCTTAGTAAAGTAATTCCACTGTAAAAAGTAGGTCAAAATGACTATATTCTAAAATTCAAATTTTTTTTTTTCACCAAGAGAAATGGCATTTATTTCAAATAGAATTAATGATAATATATTTAGTAAAATCTGATATTTTGTTAGGTGTCTTGGGGGATACCTTCTACTAACTATTAATTTGGGATAGATTTGTGGAATGAACGAGTGCTCCCAAGTTCAGAGCTGATTCCAAGTAAAGCTTAGTGTTTTGGCTCAAGGAGTAAATTCCCCTGCTTCCAAGGAATCAAAATTCAAATTTGGGACTAAACTAGAACATAGAAGTATTTAATATAGTGAAAGTTATAGGATAGATATGTTTTATTGAAATTCACCCAACTTAAGTTAGATATCTAAGAGGACTAAGAGGCTATGTCTTCTGAAATTAAGTACAAGCTTTACTAGAAATATATCTGAATAATTAGAACAGTATAGAGAACAATAATTATTGAATCCTCCCCCACTAATTAATTTTATGCAATCAGAAATGAAGAGATTGTGTATATAAGCACATATAAGTAGTTATGACAGCAGAAACACAATTTCAAACTCAAATTTGTTTATTTTGGGGGGAACTATAAGGGAAATCTGACTCTTGGATCTTAAATTTTATTTATAACATGTTTCTGTTTACATTGGGAGTTATCTGGTTCTTGTAAGCAGAAAATTCAATTTTTAAGGGAAGAACAGAAATAGGTAAAAGTAGGTAAAAATCAATCATTCATTTGTCTATCAAGAAATCTGATTCTTTTAAATGGCTGTTGTTGCTGTTGTGTCCCCTCAAGTCAATTCCACTCAGTTACAACCCCTTTATTTCTGGCCAAAAAGAAGAATGGCTAAGTTCCCTCAATTGTAGGGAAATAATAGAAGCAAAAATAAATAAAAGTTCTTAATTCTGGCTACAATATAATACTTGGGGCCCTGGTGGCACAGTGGTTAAGCATTTGGCTGCTACCCAAAAGGTTGGCAGTTCAAATCCACCAGCCAATCCTTGGAAACCCTACGGGGCAGTTCTACTACTTGTTTTGGCAGAAAAAAAACATGGATTTTGAAACCAAATAGCAAACTCTAGTTTCATTAGCTAACATTAGAACTCTTATTTTCTTTTCTAACAAATGTTTCCAAATAAAAAAACTACCACAATCAATTTTAGCAAAATATTTCCCTTTGAGGTAAGCAAGACAAATAAGATGTTTAAACAGCAGTCGTAAAATCAGTTGCAAACTCTGTGTAGAACGATGAAGACATCATACACATCTGTGATGCATCAATTCACAATGGGATGAGTGTTCTTACACCTAAATAGCACTCTACTGATTCTATGTTTTGGCATATTGCCACACTCAGGCTTAAATCTGAAAACTCTCTAGTTACTACAGAACTCAATTTGTAAAGAAATAACTTCATTCTCTTTGTCATTTTGAATCCTCAGTCACCTAAAGAAAGCATTTTACACAGAACATAGTCATATGCGTTTTAAATCCATTTGTGAAATGATTTCTCTTCATATGTAAGAAGATGAAATATTGACTACTGACGAACAGTTACTTCTACACAATGATTTTTCGGGCTCATCCAATGCCTACCTTCCTTAACATCTCTGAATACTAGGCTAAATATCTTGTGGAATATTTCATGAAGTCCCAACATGAACACAGGAAAGAATGCTTGATAAAAATGCATTAATAAACACATATTGGACAAATAAAGGAGGATTGTATCTTAAGTAGATTTTCTTCCCATCCCTACAATTGCCCAAGTGTCATTTTTAACCTTATTAACTTAAGGTAAGCTTATCTTTTTTTTTTTTTTTTGTTAAGTTCAGTATTCCTGCACAAACCTTTAATTGCCATTTAATCTTAATAACAATGAGAATGAGGGGGAAGCTCATTTTACGCATTCCAGGTAGGGAGGTGGGGAGGAGAGGGGGATGGAGACATCTGCTTCAGACTCTGGAATCGATTAGTACCATGCTTTAGACAAAAGCTCTTTCAGAAATGTCTGTGAATTCAGTTTGAAAATAAGATGTAAAATAGTGGATAAAGTTTAAAATCAAACTTGTCAGATATTAAAGATATCTTGACTACTTATAAATCAATTTGTTTATGTGCTAAAACATGCTGGGGGAGAAGATAATGCACTTACTGCCAATGTGGAGATGGGTATGCCGCTGTGGGGGAGGGAAGAGGGAAGGGATGATACCCTATTTGGTGTTATCGAAAGCGGTTGGGTCTTTCAATCAGTTTTCAATTTCAGACAAGACTTTTCCAGATTGTCTCTAATGTCTAATTTTTTGTAACAGCTTTATTGAGATATTATTTGCATAACATAGAATTCACCCGTTTAAAGTGTATAATTCAATGGTTTTTAGTATATTCACAAAGTTGTGGGACCATCACTACAATCAATTTTAGAATATTTCTATCATCCCAAAGAGAAACTTTGTACCTTTTAGCCATTAGTTTCCAATCCCCCCACAGTCTCAGCCCTAGGCAACGGCTAATTGTCTCTATAGATTTGCCTTTTCTGAACACTTCATAGAAGTGGAATCATACAATATGTAGACTTTTGTGACCGGCTTCTTTCATTAGCATAATGTTTTCAAGGTTTAATGTCTAATTCTCAAAAACTTTTTATTTGGTAATAATTTTGAACTTACAGAAAAGTTGCTACAAATAAATTTGTACAAAAGGAAATTCGT
Organism: Trichechus manatus latirostris; assembly: GCF_000243295.1. NCBI lineage: Eukaryota > Metazoa > Chordata > Mammalia > Sirenia > Trichechidae > Trichechus > Trichechus manatus. The sequence continues at coordinate 26,109,409 of NW_004443954.1, read as the reverse complement.
ATATCCTTTATCCACATTCATCTATTGTTAATCAGATGTCTAAAAGTTTTTAATATCTTTGTCACTGTAGCAACAAAACATTTTAAAAGGTAATATTTACATGATAAATGGTCTGTAATTGCTTATAAATACTTTGAATTGCCATTTTGAATCTCTTAAAAGGATTAGAAACCCAGGGGCTATGGAAATGCAGTGTTAGATGTGTCCTGGATATAGGCTGATCGGTTTTTCACATGTGCCTAGCAATATTCACCTATCCAGGCAAGTTTAAGACTCTAGTAACTGAAATAAACACATGTGAAGCAGGGTTTAAGAAAGTCAAAGGATAGCAAGTCCTTTTTAGTCATACTTATTAAACTGGAATTATAATTAAGTTAGTATTTCTTAAACGACTCTTTGGTGTTGGAAAGTGGCCTAAAAAAGAATAAGACAAGATTTCTGCCTTTAATGAGGTCAATTTTAGCAAAAATAACTCACTGCAGTATGCTGTGACCAGAACTCTATTAGCAGAATTATGACAAAGAGACTGGGAAACACAAGTAATTAATTCTGTCTGGGAGGAAGAAGCCGCTGGAATCACAGAAAGGAGTGTACCTCAAGAGGGCTTTGAGTCTTTTCCTTTGGGGAAAGGCATTAAATATTTCCCAGACTACATCTGTTTTACAGAAAAGGTGATAAGACAAGGTAGGAAGATTCTTTCCTCTGAAGTTTTATTGTTTTACATATAACCAGGGGCTAAGAACCTAAGGTAGCCCTAGGAATAGCAGCATTCAGGGGACCCTAAATGTGAACTTAGCATACAGCACCATTTTCCTCTGTGTCACAACAATTCATGTTCATGAATTGTTCATGAACTGTTCATGAATTGTTCATGAACTGTTCATGAATTGTTCATGAACTGTTCATGAATTGTTCATGAACTGTTCATGACTGTCATGAACAGTTTGCTACTTGTAATATGTTAAAGCTATGTTTCTAGCCTTGGCTAGCGAGCAGAAACAAGTGGGGTACCTGCAATGTATTCCCAGGGCCCTCTACAGAGCCACTGAATAGAATCCCTGTGGGGAGGAGTCTGGGAGTCTGTTTGGAGCATGCTCCTCTGTGTTAGCATATTCATCATTGAAGCTTGGTCTATGGACATAGAAGGTATCGCCACAAAACTAGTAAGAATCAGTTGAGCTAAGGCTTCAAGCCAGGCTGGAGTGCTCAAAGCAATCTAAATGAACTGGATTCCTTCAAGCTGTGGCTAATAGGCAGATGATAGAATTGTCCTTTATGCATGTGTGGAACTATGTTACTAGCATGGAACAATAGAGAACGCATAAATTGTGCAATCAAAGGGTCCAATACTTCCTGGATTTGTGACTGGGTAAGTCACTTCACCTCTCTGAACTTCAATTTCCTCTCATTAGAAAAATGGAAGCTGTAACCCTAATGGGTAGGGTTAGTTTGAAGATTAAATTGAAGTGTGTATATAAACATACTCCACAAAATATTGTATAAATATTAATTATTGTATTGTGAAAAACTTTTCTGTATCCAGGCCCTTCAAAAAGCAATACAGTACCAAGTATCACACTAACTTTTTTTAAAGCAATGTACCATTTTAAATGTATTATTCAAGTCCATTATTTCTGAAAATAAATCCAAAGAAGAAACCATTTCTCTCCTTTGTGTTCCCTGTTGCAGCAATTTCAATATTGTCACAATTTTAGATCCCCTCCTTACTAAAAGGTCTTGCTCTTAAAAGAGTTGAAGACATTTGCTGATGCTTGACTTAGAGAAAGAGCTTTGGTGGCGCAGGGGTTAAGAGCTCAGCTGCTAATCAAAAGGTTGGCAGTTTGAATCCACCAGCTGCTCCTTAGAAACCATATAGGGCAGCTCTGCTCTGTCCTAAGGGTTGCTATGAGTCAGAAACAACTCCACAGCAAGGAATTTGGTATTTTTTGGTTTGACTTAGAGAAAATCTAAGAATATGTGAAAGAGTAAAATAAGATAATTTGAAATTCATTTGAATAAGATCATTTGAATTCAAGAATGCTATTTATAACAAAATTTGAAACTGGGGGAATATGGCTACACATTTCTGGGAGTACAGCTCATTGCAATTCAGAATGAAAGGAACTGCAAATAAGCAGTTCAAGTGCCTGCCTGGAAAATAAAGTTCACCTCAACAATTTTTAACTCTCTGACTGAACAAAGGCTTTAATATGGTGATAATACATAAGTGATACAAAGGAATCAATCCTTTATGTATTGTAATTTTCCATATATGGAAACTTGCCACTATTCAGCTCTTGGCTGGGTGTGGTGGGTACAAGAGGAAGATAGGAATTGAAGGGATTTGTGACAGTCAAGGGTCTAAGGGGCTTATGAAGTTAGATGTTAGAATGAGTTGGGGGCTGTGGTGGAAGGCAGGACTCGAAATTTCTAGGTGAGAAGAGTTTGGCCAGACAGCTCCACCTGCACCTCACAAGTTGAGTAATAATCTCAGGCTGAGTAGCAAGCTTAGGTGTGTGTTGTCATAGCTCTAAATTGTGTAGGCAAGGACAAAATCCTTCAGCCAAAGCGACTAATAGAAACTTCATTTTCATCATCAGTAAAACAGAAAAAAGAGATTTTGTTCCAGAGGAAGAAAGTGTATGTATGTATATTTTTTCCTTCTGTTTTACTGATGATGAAAATGCAGTGAAGTGAAAGTCATGTGTAGGACTAGCTATGGTTAATAATACAGGTTTAAAATATGTGGCAGAAGAAGAGAAAATTCAAACCTGTGATTTAGAACCAGGTCTTTGGAAGGTTCAAATTAACCTAAAATGTCCCATTCCCCCTTTCTGCTTTGCCGCAAGACGGCTTTACTCCTCTTCCACCTCCCTCCTCACCTAAACTAAATCCCACTAGGGAAGTGGGATCGCAGGCACAACTCCACTCACCGAGGCCCACTGGGGCTGATTTTCAAGGCAAACAACCTTGACACTCAACAATAAATATTGCCAATAAAGGTATATGGCTGATTTGGTGCTTATTAGTGATAAAAGTCATCTAGTACCGTTTTTATGATCAGTTTGATGTTTACTTTTATTAAAAAATAATAAGGATTGACAACCTAAAATTGCCAAAGGCAGCTGTTTCGCGGCCCAGGTCCTTCAGCGCCGGGGTGACAAAGTGAGATCGCGCCGGTGAGCGGCTGTGGGCTGCGTGGATACCGCCTGGAGCAGGGCGTTCAGAAACCGCGAGTGAGCAGGGAGGAATGTTGGTAGCGGTTTGTGAGTCATTTTACATCTGTTGAACCTTATGATAAGAAATGTGAGCTTGCATTTTGTTAGGTCCCTTTTTGTATGTCTTTATTTTATTTTTTCTTGAGATTTCTAAAAATTGTCTTTAATAAATATCAATGTGTGACGGATTAGGAAAAACAAAATAAAACCAAAAAACAACCTGACCCTCTCCATAGATAGTTTGAGAAACCCCGCTCTAAAGGACAGTTAGTTTTGACCAGCATTTCAGCCCCCTAGAAATCGTGACGGGGTGCAGGGTGGGCGGGGGAGTGCTGGCCTCAGATCCGCGGATTGTTTGCCAGGGGCGGCGGGTCTTTCTTGTTAGCCTGCAGGTGGCTGGGCAGGGATTCCTTTTTCCCAGCTCCTGGCTCCAGGTGATAACTGTTGTCTCATCCACTCAGCAAACACCTTCAAAGAGGTCGCTGCAGATAGCAAGTGGGAGGAAGACTGGCTTTCTCCAAACACAGGGAGATTGTGGAGGGGGAGTAGGTGAAAATCATATTCTTAATCATAAACAAACACAATTAACTGGCAACTGGATTAAGATACCTAATCAGTCAAAATTATTTAGAGGCTCTTATAACCATCACCCTCCTTTTGAAAGGTCTTAGTTACTCTGTGAGATAACACTCTGTTAATGAAATACATGTCTGTTGGGCATCACTTCAGGAAACATTCCTCCTCATAAGGTGACTTAATGAGACTTCAGTAAAAACACCCAAATTGGGAGGAGGAGGTTCTAAGGGGGAAGAGTGTTTTAAAGAAAAAGACAAGACATGAAAATGCATAAAAAAAGGACTAACTAGGAGTCAAAAACTTCCCAGCTTTGGTTCAACTGGGGTCATACAGAAATCCTTTAATGGGGCTCAGCCTCAGGTTATCTGCCATTCATTCAACAAATCCTTGCCAAGTTCCCATCAATCACCAGCTGTTCTGGGCACAGGGGATACAGCAATGAACTACACAGACAACATATCTGGCCTCAGGGAGCTAGCACTCTTACGAGGGGGAAAGGTATAGACAATAAACAACTAAACATAAAATCTAATGACTGCTAGTGATAAGTGCTCTAAGGAATTACGAAGTAGGTGAGAAAATAGAGTGTGACAAGTTTATTGGGGAGAGATGGACATTGACTATTTTAGCTAGGATGGTCTCTCACAGTAGTTGTCGTTGAATGAGGGATCTAGCTGTAAAAAAATATTGGGGGCACTGGAACCATGTGGAGGGAAGAGAATCTAGGCTTTGAGGAGGAAAGAGCTTGACAGCCAGAAGCCAGAGTTGGCTAGAACACAGATGGAGGCAGAGGGTGGTATAAAATGGGAGTAGAGAGATGGGATGGAGCCAGTTCATATGGGACCATGTAGGTCACTATAGGATTGATTTGGAACTGGTGATAGTGATGCTTTGCATGTGCACTAGACAGCGTAAGGAATGTTTACTATTAAAATGTACCCAAATCAAACGCTAGGTGAAAGTGTTAAAAACAACTTATATTAATCATTTTTATAAATACACCATTACAATTTATTTGTTAAAAAAAAGTAAAGTAAATGCTGGCAAAAAGTCAAATAGCATAGACCATTCAACTATTGAAGACTTGAATTGCTCAAGAATTAAAGTTTCAGTTTGAATAACCATCCTAAAACTGAGTTGATAGATTAGATATGTTTTGTAAGTTCTTTACATACATTGACCAAACCAGTTAATTCATACACAAATGATTAATATTTATTAAATTTTTCACACTCATGATCCTTGCTTAACCAGAGTCCGCCCCTTCTGGTTCTGGCATGTTTTAACATTACCCCTTCCCGTAGATATGACCCAGTAAGACTTTTCTTTTTTAGTTTTGGTAAGGGAGAAAAAAATTTGCCAAGCAGAGAAGAGCCTGTTTATGGATCCAAGACTGTCTGTTTCAGCTGACTTGAACCTCTTCCTGATCAGATTTTACGAGTCTGCCAGCATTGCAGCTCCAAGTTGTGCTAAGACAAAACCTTGCATTTCAGGGAGCCAGGGAGCCTGTTCTGGAGGCTCAGGGGCTGGTCTTCATTTTAACACAGTTCCACTGAACTTACTCTCTCACACTGAAGGTGGAAATGACTCATGGGAACTCAATCATGCAGAGAAGCAGCATAAATTAGATTGGCCAACTACTGCACTGTGGGGAAGTCATGGAAATCTGACTTGTTAGGCTCATGCATTATTTTCTTGGTTTAATATCATGGAGACTGTATGTGGATCTGGCAGGCTGTGGGAAGAGGCAATATATTTATGAACTACTTCCTAAAAGTGGTCACAATTTCTATTATCACTTCTGTAAAATATTATTTAATCCTATTCCTCTTTCTCCTTTATAGTCTTTAGTAAAAGAAATGCTAGTAGATCAAGCCAATCTCTAGCTTTGCTTGAGCCACGATCATTTCTTGATTCTTAAAGATACAATCTTGTAGTTTCAAAAGTAGGATGACCCCATCTAAAACAAACAAAAATAATTCCTTGTATAGAGACAAAAATTTATTAGTGGTTATCAGGAGCTGGGAGAGGTTGAAATGGGGACTTATTGCTTAAGAAGTACTGAGTTCAGTTTGAGGTGATGAAAAACTTTCAGAAATAGATGGTGGAGATGGTTGCACAAGATGATGAATATAAATTACTGTCACTGAACTGCACACTTAAAAATGATTAAAACGGCAAGTTTTTGTTATATATATGTATATCTCCACAATAAAATTTAAAAAAAAAAACAACCTTGTAATTTGGTTTTTAAAGAGTCCTGGTGATGAAACTGTTAAGTGCTCACTGCTAACTGAAAGGTTGGCAGTTTGAACCCATCCAGTGGCTCTGCGGGAGAAAGACCTGGTGATCTGCTCCTGTAAAGATTACAGCCTAGAAAGCCCTATGGGCAGTTCTACTCTGTCACATAGGGTTGCCATGAGTTGAAATTGACTGGACAGCACATAACAACAACAATTTTGTTGTTAATTTATTCATGAGAAATTTGCCAGCAGCTAATGATAGTGAGGAAGAAAACTTTGATAGTGTAGTTCACGGTCACGTTCTATACTTAAAAAATAATTTTAAAGTAAATTTGAGGAAATATTTTTTTATTTTCCTTGCTTCCAGGGGTGGGAAAAGTAGGGTGCTGGGAGAGGTCTGTACAGAGGTGTTGGCATACCTGGAGGCTAAGGAAAGGGGGACAGAAAGAAAGCAGATGAAGGAAGCAGCTGGCATGGTTGGGAGACTGATTACATTGTACCAATAAGTAGATATATTGAGGGTAATCGGATCCAGCTTTCTCACTATCAACAAAGAGATTTACAAATATAGAAAGATAGAAAGAATCCTGAGATGTCATATTGGCATTGGAGTTACCCTTAATTAACTCCTGGTTTTTTATATATATACATATATGCAGAAATAGTTACAGATATGTGTGTGAATATGTGTCTGCACATACACATACAGATGTTTCCTAGCTCTGTCTGTTGAGATACCTAGAAGCAACAATACCCCAGTATCAGTGAGCACCCAGATTTTGGTTTTTAACTGCTGTCCTCCATGCAAAGATGCTCAAAGACTCATTGGAGAAATGACTGCATCCAGGGCTGAGGCAAGGAAAGTATAAGATGATCCTGGAATATCTTGCTATTCCAAAAATTAGGAAAATAGTGAAAGAATAATATGAACATACAAAAAGAATACAGGAGGCAGTTTGCAAGGGGTCCCACTGGTCAAATCTACGACAACTTTGGCAGCCAAACAAATAGTATTAGTTAAGGATGACAAACCATTGAATAAAGCAGGAATCCATGAGTCCATACTGATATAAACAAACAAATAAATAAGAAAGAAAATCTTCCTTACAGTAGAAGGAATAAATAAATGTGGAAGGAATGATGAGAACAGAAAATATCATTTGTCAACCATTCTAGTGAATGCTGAGGCAGGTGGATGGGGGTTTGATGAAGAGCAGGATATTAGTATAATTACATAATGCACCCTACCAAAAATAGTCAATTACAAAGGGGGAAATGGTGACTTGAAGGTAAAGAAGTTGAGCAGACACTAAGTTGACCAGGTGACCAAGGTCAACATCACCAGAGGCAGTATGGGTGCCCATCATGTGCCTCCTGGTCATTTGCTGACAAGAGCACAGCATCATGTCTTGAGTTCCTGCCAAGAATGCATGACCCAAGCCTCATCATGAGGAATGTCAGATCGACCCGGGTGTGGGACCTATGCTCTTTAAAACTATAAAGTTTATAAGAGACAGGGAAAGGCTGTCTGAAGAGACAGGATAACTAAATGCACTGTGTGATCCTGGACTGGATGCTGGACCAGAAGGGGCAAAAAAAGACACTGTAAGGAGCAGTTGGCAAAACTTGAATTGTGTATGTGGCTTATGTTGTGGTGAGTATGGTAGTAATGTTGATTTCCTGATGGTTTGTATGGTTATTTGGTGATTATATGGGAGAGGGTCCTAGTTTTGGGAAAATACGCACCAGAGCATTTAAGAGTGATAAGTCATCATGCTACAGCTTGCTCTTAAATGGATCAGAAAAAATGACTACTAAAATACATGACATGTGTGATTTAATATATAAGGTATAGCATTATATGTGGATCTATTATGTGTTGATATATATATTAATATGCTATATGATAATCTATGTATTATATTTCAATGTATATTTATATCGTTCTATACATTTACATATGCATTTAGAAAGAGAGAGACAGATGAAGTAAATGTGGTAAATGTTTATATTTATGTAGATAGAGACGGAGCAAAGGAGATAAATGTTAACAAATGGAAGGGTTTAGGTGAATGGGATACAGGGGTTCTTTGTACTATTCTTGCAACTTAAGTTTGAAATTATTTCAAAATAAATGATTTAAAATATTTTGAAATAATTTCAAACTTACAGAAAAGTTGCAAGAATAGTACAAAGAACCCCTGTATCCCATTCTACTCTGTGCTATAGGGTCGCTATGAGTTGGAATCAACTCGACAGCAACGAGTTTGGTTTTTTTTAGAAATGCATTAACTCAAAATTTATTTTATTTATTAAATGCCTGTGTAGCACTTAATATGTCTATTCTAAGCAGTTTATGGACAATTAACTTATTTCATCCTCACAAAACCCTCTGAGGTCAGTATTATCATTATCCTTTACTTTACACATGAAGAAACTGAAGTCCAGAGAGGTGAAGTAACATCTCCAAGGACACAGAGCAGTAGAACTAGGAATTACCCCCAGGCAGTTCAGCTCCCAAGTCTATGCTGCAGTGATCCTCAGACTCATAGGTGCTGGGTAATTATTCGCTGACTATATGAATACATTATTCTCTTGCCTCTTAGACTGCTTTGGAAGCATTAAGCAAGTTACCCACTGCTCTGTCTCTTAATTTTTCACTTTGTGAAATAGAGTTGGTAACATCCATTTCTCTCCCAAACTACAGTAAAAATGAAGAGGATTTACTTTACCTAGCTGCTGTGAGTATGTCTTTGTGTCTTTAGGACTTGGTCAGCATTGGGCCCTGAGGAAGCCAACTGTAGACCTTAAACATGTAAGAGACCACGACGATTGAGCTTGAGTGAGTCTCTTTCAGTGTGAAGTATACACAGAGGCAGAACTTCCAAGATGTCAACTTCTTTATATTTGAACTTTATCACCATATAACTTTGGACTGTTCTCTCCCCCTGCCCCCAACTAAGTTAGAATTTGTATGGAATAATACACAAAATAAATGAGATGTCATCTAGGGCTTAGATTATGTGATCTAATAAAAATACCTAATTGTAGGTATTCTAATAAATACCTAATTATATGCTTTGTTTCAGCTCTGCCTCTCTGATATTAAAAAATCATCATGACCTGGTTAAAGGACCACACTGGAAGTTTCTGTGCCTTACTCCATCTCTACCTATCCATTCTCTTTATTTAGTCCCTATCTAACCCATCAGGTCTTTCTCTGGCTGTAGACAGGGGATGAAAAGAAATTCAGAACAATAGACTGTTAACAGCTAGGGCAAATAGGCAGTCCAAACACCCTTGTCATGTGACCTTGACCATTGATCCTGTTCAATGTCTGCCTCTTGTTCTGAAAAATGGAAATAATATCAAAGCCTGCGCTGTCTACTCCAGGCTGTCAGCAGAGTCAGATGAGTTAATAGACGTGAAACTACTTTGTAAAACTGTACTCCAGGAGTATTAAGAAATTATCTGAAGATTTTGGTTTTGAAAACTCTAGATATTTGCTTTTGCGTTGTATCTACCTACATTTTTGGCCTGGAGCTAGTGTAAGACTTGCAGGTTGAATGGGGTCAGAAAGCAATGGGACTTGAGTTAATCCTCAGAAGCGGTAGGGTTTCATGTGCCTGATGACTGGAGACTGAACTCCTGGTGAATGAGGGGGTGAGTCAGGAGACCACTTGGCTTACACAGATGTGTCTGATGTAAGAACAGGGTCTTTGCTGAGGTTTATAGAGATAATCTTTACAGTCTTGCCTTGAAAGGAAGCGACCTATGACTCAAACAAGGACAGGTATTTATAGTATCAATAAGCATTTATTAAATATCAGCAGATGATTTGTGCTCTAGGAATATAAAGACGAAATGAACAAATAAACCCTGCGTTCTGTTAAAAGAGCACAGACAAAATTATTGGTGAGGTCCAAGAAATAGACAGAAAAGAAAATTTAGGTAACATGGATCAAATGAAGACTGAGCCCAAGGGTAGGGCTCTGCAGGAATCTAGCCAGGATACCTAACATTTTCTGTCCTTTGGATGCCAACTCAGGTACTGCTTCAAATCTAATGTACTTGTAACTAAAGTGACATAGAAGTGCTGGTAATGATTCCGGATAACCTGAGTTCCCTGATCACAGAATGAACACCTTGCCCTAACCAATCACCTGGCAAAATCCAGCCCCGTTTCCTAGGGAAACTTGACAATACAGAGTTTAGGGCGTGGAAAGGCAACCTATTACCGCAACTAGAGCAAGTATCTGAAAGCGATTGGTCTACTGTTGTTAAGCACCCCTTCACATGCCAGGGACAAATGATTACAGGAGAACAGGCCCAGAACCCCCAACTAAAGGTTAATAAATCAGGGAGGAGGACGAATGATATTGCACTGTACATTCCTCCGGGGCGGAGACCGTGTCCGCTTTCTTTGGTGGGGAGTGCAATCATTCTGCTCCCAGTGGACGCGCTGATAATAAGACTGTCAGCTGAGGATACAACTCTATAGGGAAAGCTCTGGCCTGCCCCAGGGTGTGGGTAGGCGGGAGCTGGAGGTCAGTGGCGGTCAGTGCGTTGAAGCCATGCCACTATTGAAATGCCACTGAAAGGTGTGAGGCCGAGCTGAAGGACAGCAAGACAGTATGTGCGCGTAACTTGTCCTGGGGGACGGGGCTGGGCTGTGTCTCCCTCATACCCGCCGACACCCCTCTCCACGAGTCTAAGGTTCTATAAGCTAGGCAAGAAAGGCGCGGCGCCCACACCTCAGCCCCGGGACCACCACCTGGGTAGGGGAATAACAAACATCTACGCAAGCGAGCTTCTGAGTAGGAAAGTAGATCCGGACCGGCACATTTTCTGCTTCGTTGTGCACCCCTGGCCTGGGGAGGGACGCGAGCGGAGGGGTGTGTGTGTGTGTGTGAAAACCGACTACACTTCTCCTATCTTCGTACGTAAAGGGCGTCCCCAAATTCGCTCTCTCCGTTACCCTTTCCCGCCGCCACTGCCGAGAGGCCGCCGCCGCAGAAGGCAGGGCCGCGGGAGGGTCTGTTGAGGAGAGGCCTCCCCAGCCGGGGGTCTGCGCGGCGCCGCGCGCTGGCGGAACAAGTCAGCCGCTATCTTCCAGGCCACTCCTTGCTCCCCACCATTACCCTCCCGCCCGCGACCTTCGACCTCACAACCTGGACCCACGGGAGGAGACGCGAAAGGTAGCAAAAGGCGCAGCGCCGCCACCCAGTCGGGGCCGAGACTCGTGGGTCCCTGCCTGGGAGGTGCGGGGACTCGCCTGGGAGGTGTGAGGACGCAGCCTGGGAGTGCGGACGCCCCACCTGGGAGGTGCGGGGCCCTACCTGGGAGGTGTGAAGCCCTCGGCCGCGCTCCCAGCGGCCGCGCTCCCACTGCCGCTCTGACTCCCTCCGTCTCGACTCCCCGAGACCGGACCACTAGCATGATTTACAAACGCAAAGGCCTTATTGTTGTTCTTTGTTCCAGGGACACTATTGTCTACTCGGCGGGCCACCCGGGAGTTTTCACTGGGTTTGCTGCGCGTTTTTCCCCTCCCCGCCCCCACAGATTTGCTCTCCTGAGGCAACCCGGATCTGTCTGGGGGCCCGCAGGTCCTTCCCGGTCGCCTGGAGAGTCCTTCGTGCGGCCGGGTTTTCCGAGCATCAAAAGCACAAAAGCCTGCAGGAAATCACCCAGCCTTGGCTGGTCACTCAGAGGCCAAGGGAAAGCGTGGCTATGACTCCTCGGGTCTGAGCCACAGTTCGTCACTACCCGTGTTTAAAGACCCCTAAATGGTAACGGGCGCGGCTTCTCGCTACTGTAGTCACCTCCTCGGCCAGCCCCTGGAGACCCTAGTGCGATCTGGGACAGGCATGTTAGTGCCGTTAGTAGCCAGGAGCCCAGAAGTCCCCGCGAC
>NW_004443954.1:26068190-26097361 GCF_000243295.1 Trichechus manatus latirostris | reverse complement strand
TCCGTGTGGGTGTGTGTGTGTGTGTGTGTTTTCCCGCGTAAATGTCTCTTGTTGAGAAAAGCAAGGCTTGCAGGAAGCCATTCCGGATGTTTGCTGCTTTTCATGTGGCATTTGTGGCCGGGTCTGATAACGCCCGGAGCTAGACTTCCAGCGCCGCGTTCGGTAAAGAGACTGAAATAGAAAAGAGTCCGCACACTGCGGCCGGATCTGCTTTGCAGTCGCCCCCAAATATATGACAAGAGAATTAAGAGAAAAAATTAGATCAGGATAACCGTATGTAAAAGGGACTAGTCTTGGGAAGGCACCATAATTCCGTCCAGGAATTATGATAAAAGAAACTGCTGCCCTGTGTCTCCCGGGGAGGGTTTTATACGAAGTGGGGGGAGGGGCGCCAAACTCTGAAGATCCCACTCCATCCTAGGCATCTTCAGCTCTCAATAATAACCCTACCGGACAAAGATCAATAGCTAGGCTCCAGGAACAAGTGCACGTAATAATGTGGCACCCTCGAGTTTTCTTCGGAATCATTCTTTCTCCGTTCTTGGCTCCCCAGCACATCTGTCCCTGTAATGGGGTGGATGAGGAAGAACAAGGATGGAGAAGGTGTACAAGAATAAATCCGTGGGTATAAATTTCTTTTCGCATGTGGATTTTATTTATTGTACCCTTTTTTATTTTTAAGGAATTAGTAAAGTGGATTAATTTAGACAGATAAACTGAATTCTGGAGTAGGCATTGTTTTTGTTTAATTTTCAATTTCATTTCTAAGAAAACTATAAAAGCTTTTGTGCTAATAGAAAATTCTGCTTTGAAATTTTTGTAAAGATATTTATTACTATCTAGAAAAATTAGAAAAACATCTCTAAGAAAACAGCACGGAAAAAGGAGCTATGGGATTAATTTGACATATTGCTAGTTTTCTTACGTATATACCACTTGCATTGCATTTGTGCTTTATTTTAAAGCCCCCCTTTTTCCCAGAAAATGAAGCTTTAAAAGAAAAGTACATAATCAATTAAATTTAAGATCAACTTTAAACCATCAGTTAAAAATAACACCCCTCTATAATTTCCAGAGGCCCTGGAAAGAAGGCCTGCCGGTCTGCTTCGCAAAAGCCATTGAAAATCTATGGAGCTCAGTTCTACTCTGACATACATGGGGTTGCTGTGAGTTGGAACTGACTCCGGAGCAACTTTTTCTTTTTTTTTTTTTGTGGTGGGGGGAATGGATAATTCCCTTAACCAGATTTTAAATCTTTTTTTGTCTGAACCTGAGATGCCCAGGAACTAAAACTATTTTCTTAAGTGGCTGGTGAGGGTGAGGGAGAGCAGCCAAGGCTTCACAGTTCCTCCAAGAATTAAAGAGAAGTTGGTTTAAAACAAGTGTCTAGGCGTTTTCTGGAGAAAAAGCTATGTCAAAGAAACTGAAGAAAGGGCCAGGGGTTTGCAAAGGCTCCGATGTTTCTTTGTTTTTATGGATGGCACTAATAAGTCGGACCGGACTTTACAGATGACTTTGTCACTATACTATCACACCAAAAGCTGCCCCTTTGCTTCTCAGATCCCGGATGTAAGCACTACTTTTTCATCACCCCTTTTTAGTAAACAAAATCTGGAGATTGATGTATTGATTTCTTTTGCAAAATTGTCTTTAATTATGCAGGAATGACTGTGTTCGTTGCCTTAGAAAACAACACAAATACACAAACACAATCAGTCTGACGAGTGATTAAGGCAGACGGTTGTTGTGTGCCGTGGAGTGGATTCCCATTCATAGTGACCCTATAGGACAGAGTAGAATTGTCCCATAGGGTTTCCTAGGCTCCGTGATCTTTAAGGAAGCAGATTGCCACATCTTTCTCCTGGTCAGCGTTGAGCGGCTGGTGGACTCCCAACGTCAGCAGCTGAGAGCTTTAACCATTGCGCCACCAGGGCTCCTGGAGGCAGACTACTAGATGTGAATTCCACCCCTTCCCTGCCTGCCGCATGGCTGTGGTCTCAGCCAGTTCCTTAACCTTTGTGCCTCAGTTTCCCCTGCTGTAAGATTCAATAGTGTCTACAACACATGTGCGCCAAAACGAGTTTGCTAATGTTTGGAGGGCACAGCATGCTGTAAGTGCTATGTAAGGGCTTGTTTAAAAATCCCACTGAAAAGATTTTTCAGGTCTAAATACAATTGGCATTTAGATAAATACTACTACCGTTTTTGTTTTCTGGCTTTTTTTTTTAAACCACATTTTAGAAATAAACAAGTCTCTTATTAAACACATGAAAAATAGTTTTGCTATGTCTATTATACGTTTCTTGTACAGACGTTCAAGGATTGGTTTATCATGAGTAAAGCCTTTAAGTCCTTCAGGGTGGGTGACTGAATATTGCCTATAGGGCGTCATTCCATATTCAGTCTTTTTGTTAGAAAATGTCGAATTTACCTCGGATATAGCATTTTGAATGTAATACAAAAAGTAAATTGAGTCCTTGGGGAGCGATTTTACTATTTTTTATCAAGTGCCTTTTGCATTCTTTAAAAACTCGTTTGAAGAAGACACTTGTGTGGTGCCTTAGAAGAAAGTCTGGTCACCCACCTCTGAAACACTTTTTGCTCGTGTAATAAAGTTTTGATTTAAACGAGAGTAAGTCGGTACTTTGTATGTTAAAATCAGAACTGCCGTGTGGCAAGCACCTCAGAGAGTTTTCCGGAGTCCCCCTTCCCCGGTGGAGGGGACCTGGCGCCAGAGCCCGGCTCCAGCCAGTTTTCCCGGGGGCAGGTGTAGCCCTGGAGCGCGGGGCCGGAGGAGGGGGAAGGGACGGGCGTGGGGTTGAACCCGGACTTGGGACTCGGGCCGCGGGCTGGGCGTGGGCCTAAGGACGTCCGCCGGCCCGCCCCCGGCTCTCCATTGGCCACCGCGGGGCAGAAAAGGCCCCGCGGACCCCGGGCGCCGCAGTGTCACTGGGCCGGCCAGGACGGCGGGGCTGCGCTGTGGGTCGGGACTGATCCGGAACGTACGCGGCTGGGTCGAGGCCGGGGGTGGGGTGGGGATCGTCGAGCCCGCACTCTCCTCCGCCCGAGGCGGGCGCGGGCATCTCCGGGCCGGAGGAGGCGGCAAGTCCGGCCGAAGGCTGCGGGGCGCGGGGCTGGCCTGGAGCGCCATGAGTAGCCCGGATGCGGGATACGCCAGTGACGACCAGAGCCAGGCCCGGAGCACGCTGCCCGCGGTGATGGCCGGGCTGGGCCCCTGCCCGTGGGCCGAGTCGCTGAGCCCCCTCGGGGACATGAAGGTGAAGGGCGAGGCGGCGGCGGGCAGCGGCGCGCCGGCCGGAGCCTCCAGCCGGGCCAAGGGCGAGTCTCGTATCCGGCGGCCCATGAACGCCTTCATGGTGTGGGCGAAGGACGAGCGCAAGCGGCTGGCGCAGCAGAACCCAGACCTGCACAATGCGGAGCTGAGCAAGATGCTGGGTGAGTCCGAGCCGGAGCCTCAGCGCCAAGCGCGCCAGTGTGAAGCGCTGAGCTGGTTACCAGAGCCCAAAAAGATTTTTGCCACGCGGCCTTGAGTCCCTAGACCAGGGGTGTGCTGCGGCCACGTCGTTCTCCGGGGCACTCGTTCCCTTCCCGATTCCCGCTCTCCCAACTTTCCAAACTGGTTTCCGGCCTCGGTCTTTGGTGCGGGTGGCCAGGGGTGCAGGGGTCCAATGACTCAGTGGTGTACCGCCTCCCTGCGCGTCTGAGCGGCTGCTAGGGCACTCCTGGCCCTGAGCCAGATAGGCCTTGACCTTGGTCGCCTCGATCGGTCCCCGAGCCCTTCGCGCACTGGGGGACGTGAATCAGTTTCTCGAACCGCCGGGGTATGGGCGACCCGCGGTCAGGAAGTAAAGAAAAAGGGGGTGGGTTTAGAGGAGCTGGTCTGCGTCTTCCTTCCTAAGGTGCTCGGACTCCCCTTTGGCAGCTGGGGTCCCAGACCTTAACCCTTTAACTTAACCCTTTAACTTGACCCCGTTTCCCTCCTGCTGCGCAGTTAAAGGCCCGGGCGAGGAAGGGAGCGCGCGGGTAACCTCTGGTCCTCTCCTCACTTCCCCATGCAGGCAAGTCGTGGAAGGCGCTGACGCTGGCGGAGAAGCGGCCTTTTGTGGAGGAGGCGGAGCGGCTGCGCGTGCAACACATGCAGGACCACCCCAACTACAAGTACCGGCCGCGGCGCCGCAAGCAGGTGAAGCGGCTGAAGAGGGTGGAGGGCGGCTTCCTGCACAGCCTCGCGGAGCCGCCGGTCGCCGTGCTGGGCCCTGAGGTCGGCCGCGGGGGCATGGACGGCCTGGGCATGCCCTTCGCGGATCAGGGTTTCCCCCCCGGCCCGCCGCTGCTGCCCCCGCACATGGGCGGCCACTACCGCGACTGCCAGGGCCTGGGCCTGCCCCCACTCGACGGCTACCAGCTGCCCACGCCCGACACGTCCCCGCTGGACGGTGTCGAACCCGACCCGGCCTTCTTCGGCGCCCCACTGCCCGCGGACTGCCCGGCGGCTGCGAGCGCCTACAACTACCCACAGGCCTCAGACTACGCGGAGCCCCCAGAGCCACCCGCCGGACCCCAGCACGCCCGGCTCGGCCCCGAACCCGCGGGCCCCGCGCTGCCGGGCCTCCTGGCGCCCCCCAGCGCCCTGCACCTGTACTACGGTGCCCTGGGCTCGCCGGCGGCGGCAGGCGGCACGCGCTGCTTCCAGATGCAGCCGCCGCAGCACCCGCCGGGGCCCGGGCAGCCGTCGCCGCCTCCCGAGGCGCTTCCCTGCCGGGACGGCGCGGACCAGAGCCAGCCCTCCGAGCTCCTCGGGGAGGTGGACCGCACGGAGTTTGAACAGTATCTGCACTTCGTTTGCAAGCCGGAGATGGGCCTCCCTTACCAGGGACATGATTCTAGTGTAAATCTCCCGGACAGTCACGGGGCCCTCTCCTCTGTGGTGTCTGATGCCAGTTCTGCGGTATATTACTGCAACTATCCTGACGTTTGACCGATCCCCGAGATGCGAGCCTGCAGGCCAGAGGCACAAACAGTGTTACACAATTCCTGGAGGAGCTAAGGAAATCCTCAGCCTCTTGTTCTGTTTTTGTTTTTAAATTGCCTTGGCATATAATTTATGGTAATTTATTTTGACTACCACTTGAACCTTTGGGAGGAATGTGAGGTTGCGGTTTAAGATTTGTTCAGAGACTTGTTCCCCACACTGCGTTGTCGAAAGTCCATTTCCAAGTTAAGTTTACCAGATTTGAATGTGCCCCAGGTAACTCGCTCCGTTTCCTGAAAGTATTGATCAAAGAGATTTTGTGCGGGTGTTTTTCTAATCTTCTAAAAATAAAATCTGAATTTTTGCTTTTTCACTCTGCCAGTGCCTCTGTCACACTGTCAGTGTTTTATCAAGAGCTAAGTCTTAAGGTTGATGTTAATATTAAAGCTTAAAATACTTTAGTGGTGACCTTTAATGTATACTTTCTGTAGATTTGTCATTCTTTCATAATAGTAGACCTAAATGGCTTCAAAGAGAATCCGTGAAAGTGAATATTAGGATATCCAAGTTTGTTTTGAATTGATTTTGCTAGAAAAAAGAAACCTCATGGAACGCACCTATGTCGTACATTCCAAGTGATCTTATTCTCTATGAAGTAATGGTTACTCTTATATAAGTATTTTCAATTCTAGTATATCACTTTAATCAAAGGAGAGTACCCAGGTGGCTTTGGTTTTTTGGTTATTGAATAGTAACGTTGAGACTTGCTTACAGGGGCTTTTGGAAATTTTTGGTTGTTTGTATTCCACCAGGAGTCTTTACCCAATACCCACCTCCTCAACACTAAACTTGCCTTTAATTCTCACATTTCTAAACCTTGAGAAGTACAATTACTGGCTTAAAAATAATTTGAAGGAGTCACAGGAACTAATGAAAATAAAACTTGTATTGTGACTTTTAATGAACCTGAGCAGCTCATTTCAATAGTGTGTTTTGATATTGTATGTTAACTGCATATGTGACATTTTCTGACACCTGAAGTTCTTGAGCTTTGGGAAGACTCCGTGGTTGGTTGGTGTATCCTGTGCTTTATAAATACTTACTCTACAACCCTAGAACATCACTGTCATGCCCTTATGGGGAAGAAACTGAGTCACACCCTTGTAAGTAGGGGATCAGGCCCTGCAGTCTGCTGCAGTGCTCTGAACTGCTGCGGTGTTTTCACAAATGTTTCAGATTGAGACACAAATCAATGCAGTTGGGCATTACCAGTGCCCAGGGTTTCTTCATGCCGTTCTATCCATAGAGCTTGAGCCTGAACCAGCCAGTGAGCATGGAAGGTATTCTCCCATTGTGCAAGCGAAGAAAGAAGGCACAAACCCTCACCTGCTCAGTGTGTGGAGAAGGCTTGGTATTGTGAGTTCTTCCAACATAAATTTGTATCTGTGGGCACTGGGAGAACCTTCATTCTGGTAGCAAGAAATATGTTACTGCTCCATAATGTTAAGTGCTATAAAGAAAAAGAAGGGGTAGGAGGATAGTGTCAAGCATTTATCTTGAAGAGGGGTTTGGGAGGTCTATAGGAGCTGAAATGCTTGGCTGGATTCTCTTGAGAAATAGGTTTTTTTTTTTTTTTTTTACGAAGGGCTTCCTGAATGCTAGGAATGTTAGGGATAAAAGGTTTCAGCAAGGAAAGGTAAGTTTCTTTTGTAAGACATTATAGAGGCTACCTTAAAATTTGAAATTATGAAATTCACTCTAGGATGATTTCTACCATTAAATCCAAGTAATTTGCCTCTAGTGCTCTTCCTTCCCCTTCTTCTTCCTTTAATCCCAGACAGGTGGTTCTGCCCAGCCTGAGCTTCTTCCTTATGGCAAGAGTTCCCAGGAGATAAAATGAGCCAAAGTTTCAGGTTAGTTTATACTAGTTTCAGGTTAGTTTATACTAGGCATTTGAGGGGGCCTGCTTGGCCAAAGGAGGCCACAGTCGTGTTCCTGGCTACTTAAACTCTTTAACAGAATTAAATTGTCCTCAAGAGAGAAGATAAATAGGGAAAAGAGTAAGAGAAAAGAAAGAGTTTTCAGAGGGAAGAATTAAACGTCAAGATATATACTTAAATAACCACCAGGTCAAGGTAGGAACACCAGGTCAAGGTGGGAAAGTAGTGAGAGCTAAAACTGTTCAGGCACAACTAATCCATGGGAGTAGGGGGTTTTATTTTGGAAGCAAATATATAAAGGGTATGTTGTTTCCCCCATGTCTAGTTATAAGATACTTCAGAGATGTGTCAGGAGAAAGGAATCCAGGGAGTCTCCGGTTGAGTTCTAAGCACCCTTAGATATCTCAATTTGAATTCACCTTAGAGGATAGTCTGAGGTATCTCTTCCCCAGGATCATGCATACATGCACATACACTTAATATTTCAAGTATCATTTTGAAGAATCCATGACCCTTTATGACCCATCCAAGGGCCAACAGGAACCTGGAGCCTTCAGATTTAGAAGCCCCGATGGAGAGAGAGGTTTGTTGGGAAAGATTGCACCTAAGCAAAAGGCAGTTTCTCTAAAGCTGAAAACACAGTGGGGCATATCATCAGCCCTGCCTTATTGTTGGGTCTCTCTCCTTGTGGCATTTGAATCAGGGACTATGGGGAGTCGTAGTCTGTCCCTCGCTCAAAATATTAAGGAAACCTGTGACGCCCTGCCAAGGTGAATATAGGATCTTTTCCTTTTTGCCATTTTCCTTTTGCTGGTAGCTAGTTTCCAAGGCTGGCATAGTGAATCCATGCCTTTGATATTTACATACTTTTATCATCCCCTCCCACATTTAATGCATGTTTGGCTTACTGCTTTAATCCAGTATAATGCAGTAGAAGGGATACTGAGCCAGTTCAAGGACTAAACCTAAAGGAGGCTTGGCGGATTCTGTTTATTGCTCTCAAAGCACCGAGGTACTGTGAAAAGTCCAGTACCAGTTACCGTGGTTACCGTGGTGGAGAGACCACATGGAGAGGAAAGGCTCTGAGACTCCCTGAAAGGGGGAGATGCTCAGGCTTTCCCCCAGGATGACTTAGTCCAAGCCACCATCTGATTGTAAGTCAAGGGAGGCCAGCAGAGTAAATAGCTCAGATGAGCCCAGGCCATCCACTGATGGGAGAGAAAAAGGCAAGGGGTTGTTATAAGCCACTAAGTTTTGGGGTGGTTTGTTATGTAGCAAAAATTACTGAAACAATTCTTATCCTTAAATCATTTGTTTTTAAGTACCAGAATGTGGGTGCTGGTGGCAAAAATCAGGGTAAGGACTTTGGGGTCAGAGGCACCAGTAGTTTTAAGGTGACAGAGTGTAAAGCATGGACATAAGATGAATGATGTGTGACATCATCTAAAAGACACTAGCCTCCCCTTTCATGGGGTGAGATTTCCCGACTGGAGGCCAGCATAGAATCTACATAGTTTTGAGAGACCCAGAAAGATAAAGGGCATATTCTTTCCCGCTAGGACCCTGACTACATCTCTATTGAAGGGGCCAGAGTGAGTCTAATAAATTATCTAAACTTTTAGGTTATTCAGACAAGCAACTAAGAAGTGATTTCACAGTGAGACTATTGCTTTTACTTATTATTCTTATCTCAGGAGATTACTGTACTTTTAGTTTGAATCACGCTGCAAAAAGTATCAGGCTGCTCTTTAAATCTGTGCTGGTGTCAGGAAAAGCACATATAAATCAAAGCGACCCAGAGAAAATGGGAAGGAAGGCTATGGACCAAAATACACTCTCGCCTAGCATTTTTATTTCTTTATTGTGCTTTATTTTGTTTTTTAGTCTAGCATTTTTAAATGCCCCTTCTCATTTTGTTTTTAATACTCAGAACCATGCTTGTCACATAATGTTGAACATTCCCTTCCTCCCCCTCTGCCCTTTGATTGATTTTGACAATGTTAGTTATTTTACATACATTATTTCAGCAGAAATTTATTCTTCCTGCTTAAAAGATGCTTCTTTCTGAGTCCAGAATATTTGTCTGGCGGGGGTGGCAGGGGGAGGCACTGATGTCCCTACCCAGCCTTCATCTGGTATAGAATGAGGAACCAAGTCGCAGCTCAAGTTTTTCAACATAATGAGTCTGTGGTCAGTTCAGCATTTCTTCAGGTCCTCTGGCTCTGGGACCCAGTCTACATCTCCTTGATTTTGCCTGTAACACCTATCCCCACCCTCCTTCTAGTAGAAAGTTTTCAGTGTACTGTCTTCTGCAAAGTCAGACAGCTTTATGTGAATCAATAATACCATTTGCACCCATTTCTCCTATACAAACCCTGAACCCTCACCACAAGCAATTATCCCAGCTTGGTTCTAGAAACTGGAAATTTAAAAAAAAAAATTTTTTTTTCTTAATGCAGTGCGGAGTATATAGTCAATGCCTAATAAGTTGTTGTTGTTATGATAATAATGGTGTTTTAAGTGTACAATTTCTCTACAACTCAGGTCCAAATAACAGTTTGGCTGAATTAAAACAAAAAACTACTTATTTTTTCATGGCTCACTGAAGAAATTCCAGCTTTGAGGATCTTGTTTTCTCTTTAGCCCAAGTCTTAAACATTTTGCCAAAGTTGACTTCATAACTAGTATTCCTAAAACTGATGTTGCTCAAAAACATGACTTTTTGAAGTCTTGCTCTCTAACTGGAGATTCTTATGAGGATAAATACCCGGCACTGGACCCGCCTGTGGGTTAGACTGATGCCTGCTCTGCTGTCCCACATCCTTGATCTCTTGATGGATGACAAAAGAAGCATGTGGCAAGCACACAGTGAGCTGAGCAGGTTCTAGTTTGTCTTCTTTGGCTAGATGGAGAGCTACCCGGGCATGGATGGCCTGATTTTCCTTCTGTATCACCTGACCTGGCACCCTGTAAGTGCTCAGCAAACCTTTACTGAATAACTAACTTGTTATCTCAGTTTTTCACTTGGGGGAGTGGCGGGGGGGTTCCAGTGAGAACTTGGGAGTTTCTGCTTTGCCTCTTTTTTTTTCTATTTTGAGATGATGGTCCAGTCGTTAAATTCCTTTCTCCTGAATAATATATGAGAACACTGGAAATTAATGCAAGAGACTGAAGAAAAGAACCTCTGCATTTTGGGTTAGAAAGTTCATCTTGCTCAGTCACTTGGCTTTGTGATTTTGGAGAAGTCTGTAGTCCTTTCCAAACTCCAGTCTGCTCATCTGTAGAAAGCAGGGGTAATGATAAAAGCCCTGCCTGCCTTACTGAATCGTTGTAGGGATCAAATGAGAATGGCCTTCAGTGCCACAGAAAGGGAGTTCTCTCCCCATCTCTGTCATTTGATTTTATGTGTCTTTTTATCTAACTCAGCAGACCTCAGGGATTTAATTTCATTCTTCCATTGGAAAAGAGAAGACAGGAGTAACTCGCCTCCCTTGGGTTCTTTGCATAGTGGATTGAGAATTTTACAGCTTTGTAAAGATTGTCCATATTTGCTGGAGATAAATATCACCTGTGTTTTACTCTGGGCTTTGGACAGCTCGGCCTCTTTGATTATAAAATGAGAATAGAAATAATTGTCACTTGAAGGGATCAGGCTACCTTATTCCCTGTTTGACAGAGGGACTTTATGTATAGAATGCCTCAGTACATGTAAACTCCCATTTAGAATGAAGACCCCAAGGTCTTATAAAAAGACCATCAGTTGGGACACACTGAAGACAGTATCAGCTCTGCTAACATCCACTTTTTAGTTCAGCCTTTCCTCCTACCAGTCATAGCTTCTCAGATTCTGAATTGTAATTTCCATGTCATTTACTTCTTTAGGACTGAACAGAGCCCGAACTCTTGAAGGTGAATAAGTGGAATGGGAGAGGACAGCAAATTCAGAAATAAATTCTGGCTTCCAGAAGTTCTAGGCTATTAAATCACCCAGTTCTCAGAAGTGATTTCTTTCACCAGGGCAAATAGTGGATTGACTAAGAAAAGAAAATTCTGAAACACTAACAAAACGAAGGAACAATTTTATAGTTGTTCTCTATTAGCAAGTGCTTCTGCTTATTTTGATAAATCTATTTGACTGTGTATAAATATAGCAGGGATTGCACGTGCACATAGAGACATACCAAGAATATTAAACTAAAGAAGGCTTAGTGAGAATACAGAAGGGAGAAATAAAGTACTCAGGTTTGTTGTTTGAGTAAAAAGGATTGTGTAAGAAAATTGTGTAATTTTTATTCACTTTTCAAATAATTTAAATTTTAAGGGATGCACAGGCTTACAAAGTTCAAACATTACAAAGGGTTTATAATTTAAACTATAAGTTGGAGAAGGTTCCATCCCTCCCAAGCACCAGTCCCACGGGTCAATGCCATTTTTGTTCCACTGGGCGTTACCTGCATTAATATTATTAGAAATTCTGTTCATCTGGTGGCTAACTAATTAATATACTTGCACTACTAATTCCAGATTAATCATTTTTAGACATTGACTTCCCGCTATGATAGCTAAGAAGTTTCTGCCCTCCTCTATTTTCCAGATGTAATTATATGATTTCCATTTGGGTAATCCCATTGATTACCACCGCATTTAAAATATTACCATTTAACACCTTTTACTTGTTGCATCACAAAGGCAGAATGTCTTGACTCCTCACTTTGTAAGATGAGACCATTAGGGCCCCACCCTTCCCCGCGGCGCTCCTCCCCCTTTCTGCGAAGTTGGGTATTTTTTGACGGATTTTGTGTGTGTGTTTTGGGGGGTGGAGCAGATTGAACACTGATGCATGCATCTTAATCAATCGCAGTCAGTCCGGACTGCCTACCACAGTGTCGCACTGTGGCTTCAAATTCACTCACTTTGTACATCCAGTAGCAAGATAAGTAGTCGCCGTAAATCTTTACACACACACCCACATGCACACAAATCATTTCAAAGGTGCAGACTCCAAGGTTAGTGCTCCCACCATCCTCCCACACCCTTCTGGGTGCCTGGCAAACCGCGACGATTCCCTCCCGCACAGGGCGCGCGCAGTGCTTCCCTCGCCAGGACTCGGCTTCCGCTGTTAGTAAATCAGGGGAACTTTTTAAGTAGACTCTGGATAGACTTCAACTTAGAAGGTAAAAGATCTTGGGTTTGGTGTTTACAAAAAAAAAAAAAAGCGGGGGAGTGTGTTGGAGGAAGGCACAGCCAGAGTTCAGGATAGCGAGGCCGGTACCTAACCCGGGGCATGGCTGGGCAGTAGGGGCCGCCCCAAAGCCCCACTTGGGGACCGCGGCGTCGTGCGCAGGTCGCCCGGACCCGCTGGGCCCGCACCCGGTAACGAGGACCGAGGGACCGTAACGCACAGCGCTTGCCTCGTGGCGTTTCGAGGCCATCCAGTGCCGGAGGGCATCTCCCGGCGCTGCACCTCCTGCTTAGCATGCACCAGGCCCTCCGGGTCAGGCGCAGGAGCCCGAGCCCGCGCACAAGCTCAGCGGAAGCTGCCTGAAGGCTGGCCTCGGGCTGTGCGGCCGTGTGCTCCCGAATCCGACCCGCTGCGCCGACGGTCCAGCAGGTCCACACTCGGGATACGGAGCGCTCTTTCCTCCAAGGAGTGCAGGGGTGAAGGACTCAGCGGAGTGTTTTGTGTGACAGGACATCAAACCCAAAAGCTGCCGGGCCCGCTGGATGGGTGGATCCGCGGCGCCAGAGTCCTTGACCTCGCGGTGGAGCAGGGCAGCAGGAGCTGCAGTTTTCTGCGCTGGACCTGGGCAGAAAAGGCCATAGTCCGGGGGCCCCCACAGTGTCACTGGGCCGGCCAGGGCGCAGGGCTACGCTACGGGTCAGGACTAGACCAGAAGGCAGGGGGTGGGGTCGAGGCTAGGAGGACCGTTGCAGCCAGCTTTTCCTAGCTCAGCCGGGCGCCGGCATCTTCGGGGAGTGCGAGGCGGCGAGTCCGGCCAAGGGCTGCTGGGCGCGGGGTTGGCCTGGAGGGCCATGAGCAGGCTGAATGCGGGATACGCCAGTCACTAACAAAGTCAGGCTCAGGGCGCGCTGCCCGCGGTGATGGCCAGGTTGGGCCCTTGCCCCTGGCCCCAGCCTCTGAGGCCCCTCGGGGACGTGAAAGTGAAGGGCGAGGCAGCGGCAGGCAGGTCCAGGCGTGCGGGACTGGACGTTGGACCGGGCCTAGGGCGAGCCTAGTATCCCGTGCCTTCAGGTGTGGCTGAGACCGGGTATCAGCGGCTGGCGCAGGGACCCGGGACTGCAGGGCTCGGCGCGAGAGACCCGGGACCGCGACGGGTGGGCTTTGGCGGGGAGCGGGCGCCGACTCGCCGGGCTCGAGAAATCCGCGGCGGTAGGGCAGTGGCTCTACCTTCAGGCAGCTTTCTCGGTCCAGAGTTTTTCCTCTGGAGAAACAATTGACTGGCCAATAGGGGCGGGAGATGAAATTAAGCCAAATATTCTAAACCAAATTGTTAACCGTTTTCTGGTAAAAATGATAACACGAAATATTGCGGTTTTGGGATAGGTTTTTCTCTATAAAAATCTTTTATAGAGATTTATCTATAATAGAAATCTCGAATGCCCTGATTTCAAGTAAAAAGAAAAGCCGAATTCCTTCTTCAGTTCTCAGGGTAAGACACCAAGAGACAAGTAGTGACGTCCTACTATGAGGCTACTCGTTGTCTTTGGAGATGGAAATAATGTCATCAGCACCGTTAAGAGAAACGCTTAAAGCGTCGGGATTTCACGCAAGCCTGGCTGCCGTCTGCGCACACCGGGGTAACAGTCTGCCCTTCTTTTTCTTTTTTTTGTTAAAGTTTGTGTTAGGAAAGCCAGACTGAGCGGCCTCTACATGGTTGTGGATATTTAGTGCTCACTGAGCTTCGGGAGCGTTTTAAGGGGAGAGTTGTTTTTCTAAAAGAAGGAATAAAATTACCAGACTTGATTTCTGTCACACCAGTGTAAAATCATCTGTCTTCTGCATGAATAGCTTCATTTTCAAAAACATTTTAATCTTTATTATTATTTTTTTCATAAAAATTTAAGCAGCACCTCAAAGGGAAAATAAGGCCTCCCTGCCAGAATTCAAGCTTCAGAGCTAATGATGCTTATAACCTCCTGGGCTCCTTTGCACACATTTTCTCTGCACCTGCAGTCATACAAGCATATAGGATTTTCTTTTTCTTTCTTTTTTCACCAATGGCATGAAGTTGTTCCTATCATTCTGCAACTTGCTTTTTCGGTTAACAGCATATGTTTTACGTTTTGTATCCGGAGAAGATGGACCTCGGTTTCTTGTCCCGTCTCCCCTCCAGTGTGCGTTTGTATCTGCAGTTTAATCCTTTCGTGTACAGTTAACGTCCTCAAATTCCCTCACACTCACGTGTGCGCATGAATGGGGAGTGCCTGCATTTTAACATAGAGGACTCACTGGGGAACGCATTTCACCCGAGAAACGAAGAGGCAGAAACTGTGTACCCCCAAGTGCAATCTTCATACAAGACCAGTTGTTTCTGTTGTTTATCTCATGGGCGCCGGCTGCAGAGCTAGAAAACTCGGTTGGCTATACGCGTTTTCACGGAACTGCCCGGAAGTTGCCTCTTTCTTGTGGGCAGGATGACCTGTTTGCACTCACAGGACCCTAATACTAGAAGGCTGAGAGGGCCTCCCAAGAGGCTGGCTTGGTTGTGAGGTGGTGAGAAGTTCCCCAATAATTAAAGGCTTATTGGGTCTCTGCGTATTGGTTAATATTATTAATAATGTCTTCGTTTAGTGTGTCGTCACCCATGTATGGGCCCCACTAGGGGCACTGTTTTGGGGGCTTCACGCCAGCCTATGGGGTGCATGTGCTGTGCGAGAGAGGGGAAGCGAGGCAGTGTCCGGCGAGAGGGGCGCAGGCGGAGGGATGGCCTTAAGGAGATGGCGGCGCTGCGTGCGGCCCTGCAGGGCTCCTGCAACCCCCACCCCCCGCCCCTCAGCCCGCTGCAGCTGCCCCGGCACGTGAGCGGCCACTACCGCAACTGCCAGGGCTTGGGCGCACACCCTCACGACGACCCCGCTGGACGGCGTGGAGCCTTCTTCACCGCCTGGCTGCCTGCGGACTGTCCCGTGGCGCCTACAACTCCCCGCAGGCGTCGGACTACGCGGGGACCCCGGAACAGCCCGCCCGACCCCTGCCCGCCGGGCTCAAACGGGAGCCCGCGGGCCCAGACCGGCAGCGCCCTGCGCACGTACTGGGCTCAACGGCGGTGGGCAGCGGCCGGCCGGCGGTGCGCGCGGCTTCCAGATACAGCCTTCCGCCAGGAAGAGGACCGCTCTGAAAACAGAGTCAGAAACTGTGGTGGACTCAGGTGCTGGTGCTAGATTTCACCCCTCCGCTCTGTCCCCTGTAAGTTCCATTGCCAGTTTGCAGTGCTTAGAATTGAGACAGTTTACAAATCCCAATACGGAAAACGTTCCCGGCTTTCTCAGAACGAACATTCCAGTAAGATCAATGTTTGACGTTAACATCTCAAAGGAGGCAATGCAAAATGTGCCCTGCTTAAGCGTATACAAAGCAAATCTCTTTCATTTTTCTATTTATGCGAGTTATTTTTGTATTAAAATGGATTATTTTAATAATGTGTGGAAAAGTAATGGACCGTGGTAGAAAGTGCCTTTTTTTTCCTCCAAAAGTTATCTCATTCTAACTATTAAAAACAAAACAAAACAAAACTAACATTTATGCATTATATTCTACATTTTAGGTCACCATTTCTAAAGTTCTTGGCTGACGTCTTTGCAAACTTGAAAATAAATATTTTAACACAATTTCTGTGCATATGTGGATTTTATATTCTACTGCAAAATTAAATGAGATGTCCCTGTCTCAATCTAAGATCACGCAGGAAACGTACTTAAAATGGGTGATTGAAGAAAGTCCAATGAGCAGACTATAAAGGGAATCTGCCAAGGGTGTGGAAGCACCCTAGGGCAAACAATAGCCCAAGGCATCACCCATCAGCCCAGATTGAGAAGGGCGAGGAACCCAGGGAGCTGTCGCTTTGGGGATCCCGCCAGAAGAGAAATGAAGCCCGCTCATGGCCCAGGAGGAACAATCTTGTTGCCCTGCTGATTTCCTGACAGTACCTCTCACTGGCCAAACCTCACCCCCACATAGAGGGCGGACCGTGGGTGCAGTCATCACAGGGAGGAAGGGATGGTGGGTGCATCTCCGGTGGCAGAAAAGGCCAGGCTTTCTTATTGAACACCTCGGAGGGAGGGAGTTTAGCACAGCGCGGCAGACTGAGTAAAATTGACCTTCGTGCGGAAGGGTCATCGTGGTAGGAGAGAGTTGGAGTCCTCAGGAAGTTTACAGTCCGAGTGGGGACCTCAGAAAAATGAGCAACAACACAACACTGCCAGGCAGAAGCTTCCTCCCCCATGTCTCTGGCCGATGACTTCCTGGAAAGCTTAGGT
The DNA here is from genome assembly GCF_000243295.1 of Trichechus manatus latirostris. Classification (NCBI taxonomy): domain Eukaryota; kingdom Metazoa; phylum Chordata; class Mammalia; order Sirenia; family Trichechidae; genus Trichechus; species Trichechus manatus. The sequence continues at coordinate 26,080,930 of NW_004443954.1, read as the reverse complement.
GAGATCCTTCTAGTTGCTTGTGTTTCATCCTGTACAACTTTAGGAATTTGAAATTTCTAGTTTCCGAGGAGGCTTTTAAAAAGTTTGGGGGTAGATTAGTACTTGGTGATGAGCCACATTCAGATAAAATCGTTTCACAAATGCCATTCTCCATGTGAAATGTGGAGTTCATGTCTTGCAGTTTATCATGCTCTACTTAAGATTTTGAATGGGTTTGGGTATTTCTTGACAAGAAAGCAGTGACTTTTTTTCAAGAGCGTTGTAACATTTGTGTGCCTCCTCCTAGAATCAGTGGTGTGGAGGTTGGGTGAATGATTATTGAAGAGGATTTTAAAAATTATTTTTGCAGTCAAAGGCTCAGGTACTTCTTTTCTAGTTAAATAAATTTCAAAAATGAAATACTAGACCAATCGCATGGTGAGCATCATACTGCACTGCAGAGCCCTCTCCTTGTCCCCCATGTGGGATATGACACAGCATTTGTTGGCTCTCTCCCCAGCCCCTATTTCTTCCTTCTCCCCCAGCAGAACTCTGGTTTTCTTTTGAATGCCTTAAGCCCGTCAGCATCCCCCTCCCCCATGGTGGTTAGTTCAAAGGGGTGGGGAGGAGCATGTGATCCATTCAGAGCTAAGGAAAGGACAGTTACTGGGAGAGGCTCTTGAACAGATGGGTAGCGGTCCCTGGCTACTGCAGCCATTTCACTCATGAAGGGAGCCTGGAGGCCACCGTGGAGCACACGGACAGAAGCCATTGTGGTAGAAGGCAGAGACAGGAAAGTACCTGGATCCAGGTGCTATTACCTGAGCCTCTGAATAAAGCCTCTCAGAGGTGAGCCCTACCTCTGAGCTCTCCAGTTATGTGAGCAAATACATTTCATTTACTGTTTAAGCCCCTCTGAATTGGGTTTCCTCACTTTAAACTGGGATTCATAACAGATAGATAGCCAGCCTCGTGGGCAGGGTAGGCCGTGGAAGGGATTGCTAAATGCTCTGGTTGACAGAAGGAATTACTAAATATGGGGTATCTTCAGATCTGCAGCATTTGAATTGCCTGAGAGTGACTGTAATGCGGAATCTCAGGGCACCTCTGCCCTTCTGAGTTAGATTCTGGTCTAGAACAGTGCTTCTCAAACTTTAATATGTATGCACCTCATCAGGGGATCTCACTAAATGCAAATTCTTACTGAGTAGGGCCAAGATTCTGTTTCTAATAAGTTCCCAGGTGGTGCTGATGCTACTAGCCCACAGCTAAACTTTGAGTACAAGGTCTTAGAGCACTTAACCTGCACTGACTTCTTAGGGGCATTCTTGACCTAATATGTACCAAATTCAGCAAGAGACACCCAAAAGTCATTTCAGAAAACCTACGAGACAACAGTTTTTGATCATTTTTTGCCTGCCTACTGTCTCTTCCCTGCTCTGCCACTTCTTCCCCAAAATCTGCCCTCACAACTCCCCCCTATACCATCTTCCCTTTCCCCAAAGTCCTATAAATGCTCACGTTAGAACCACAGGAGTTAGAGCACTGGGCAACTATAATGCCCATTGAGAGGAGGAAGTAGGAGTATGAACAGTGTGCATCTGAACATCTGGTTTGAGTCAACACATTCATGTTGTCATTCATTACTCGGGGAGCCGTGCTGGCCGCCATGTGGTGCCTTTACCTGACCCTAACACCAACTTCTTCATGGCTCACTTTTCCTGAAACTCTTCTTGTCTCTCTTACCAGAGTCAGGTGCTTCCTGTAAAACAAAATCTTAGAATTAGTCAATGCGTTTCAGTATCTTTTGTAAACCAGTAATTCTCAAATGAGGCTGCCCTTGGTAATCAGCATCACTTTATAAAAAGATGGAGGCCTGAGCCCCCTCTGAGATTCTATTGAATTGGTCCAGCCTGCAGTCAGGGCATTTTAGTTTTTAAAGTCTTCTGAGGTGACTAATGTGTAGCCATTAAACAGATAAAGATATTGATGTCACAAAGCTATTTATTTCATCAAATGTTTATTGAGCATCTGTTAAATGCCAGACACTGTGCATTGTCTCCAAAGACCAAAAAAAAAAAGCACATTTCCTGCCCTCAAGGAGCTTGTTGTCTTATGTGAGAGAAAGCTTATATGTGAGAAAGACAGGCAGATAAATAATTGCATTGTTCAGTGCAATAATAAAGTACAAAAAGTACTGTTTCTGGCAGAAAGCAAGGTGAATGATTTTGTGTGAAGGGCATGGAAACAAAAATTATAATAACTAACATTTACTGAGCACTTACTAAGGATCAAGAAGGACTCAGAGAAATGCTGATGCTGTGTAAAGCCTTTAAGGAGGAGAGAACCAAGCGCTGTAGGGGGATGGGGAGTAGACGGTGGGGAATGGTATGTCTGGGTCAAGTTTGAGGTGAGAGCAAGAGAAGCTGAGGGAGGCTGCTTCTATTTTCTTTGTAAAATCATAGTGAGTCATGACCTGGAGGTGGTAGGGTATGGATGGGGTGGTAGGCAGGGTGAAGCTGGGAACTTGAGACAGAGGAACAGGCAGGGAGCCCTCAGCGCACCATGAAGGCCCAGATGAATTGAACTTCAGAGATTGGTTTCCATCTGCAGGGTTGCATGTTCAGCAGCTCCCATGTAGAAATACAAGTTTGCCTGTAGGATTGGTGCTGAGCTGGGCTTTAGTTGCGCAATGGTGAAGACAGGACAGGAGTGCCTGTGAGCAGGTGTGTCGGGAGAGTGTTAGTATGAAATAAACCAGCTTTGGAGGCAGCAGTTAGAATAGGGAAAAGGGAGGGAGTGGTCTGGTGGAAGTTGAAGAGTGGATTAGTAACAGAGGAAACCAGAAAGATAGGAGAATTTATCAGTGGGATTTCAGAGATGAAGTGGATGCAAGTGATGATAACCTGCTGGGAGTGGCAGGGCAGGGCTGCCGAAGGGGCCAGGGTGAAGGAATGTGGAGCTCAGGTGGTGGATGGACTCCCACATGGATACTGAAGCCCTGTGACCTGAGGAGAGGTGGTGGTGGGATGGTGGGTGGAAGCTTGGGAGCCTTTCTGTACACGTTCCATGAGACTTGCCACCAGTTGGCCCACGTGCAGTCCAGTGGGAATGGACTTGAACAAGTCATTTAAGATAGAAAGAAGGGGAGTTAGGCAAGGGTCATGCCACTGAAATGCAAAATAGGTTGAGCAATGGTGAAACAAAAGTCCACCAAGATTAGAAAATATTGGGGGAGAAGAGGCAGATGTTCCTAGGAGGAAAAGGAAGGAAGGAAAAGTAAGCCTTACACATCCCTCTGGAAGCCTGGATATGGACGTTTTTTAGTTTAGGGGTAAAAAAGATCAAGAGTTCAAAAACATTGCTGGCTGCAGCAGCAGGACTGTGACTAGCAGTTCAAGGCCAAGCAAGAGCAGACCTCTTATCAACTTTGTAATTCATGGTAGGGTTCACAGATAAGCCTTATTAACAATGCACTGCTTCAGAGAACTTCCTATTTAAACTGATTACTTTTTATCACTAAACATTAAAAATCATTATTTAAAAAGTTTTTTTTGGATCAACTCATTTACTTACCAGGGTTCTGCTCATCTTGGAAGGGTATCTGTCTCCCTATACTTGACTGTTCCCTCCCCACCCCCATATAGTAAAGAGCTCCCTTTATGCTATTACTGAGCAATATGACCAGGTTTTTTACCCTCCCAGGCAGAAGGACAACACCCTGTGTTAAAAGGAGCATTATTTGACCAGAGATATAACTGAAACTCCAGAATATGCTGGCTTTCCCAGAATTCCCCATGGAGGGAAGAGAGCTGTACATGGCCATGGAAAAGGGTCTATTGGATTCCTCCCAGAATCCTTCTCCAGGGAAGTTTAAATAACTCCACAAATAGAGCTTTAGAGATCAGAAGACACAGAGTCACCAGAAGACCTCCAAAGACAGATGAATAATTCCCGGGTATGCCTGAACCCTTTGAGCCTGGAGCTTATTTGTAGGCAGTAGTCCAGTCTCACTTAGGACTTTATTACTAATGGCTGAGATGTCCTTGTCTGCAACGGAAGAGAGGCCTTCCTCCTTCCCAAGTGGATGCTACATCCTGTTCCCACTGACACCACTCGGGGGAATCCCAAAAGGGAAGGTCTTCCTCTCTGAAGATTGGGTTGTCAGTCTTTCCCCAGTTCTTCTCCTTGGGTTATGTATCTTTGGGTCCTTGCCTCTGATGGGCTCTGAGACTGTTTAAGTGCAGATGATTCTTTATCTCCATGGTAGAGAATCTCTAGATTTGGCTATATATAGTGAGGTACATCACACACTACTATCTCATTACTCATTCTGTTTGGCCCTGGTTTAAAGTGTGAACAATCTCTTCCAGGCACTCCTTATTTTCACTGCCCTCTGGCCAGAGGGCCTCTCCTCTTGTCTGACTCATGGGATCAACATCCTTTCTGGCCAATCCATCTCACTTCCTCAGGCTGAGTTTCAATGCTGTTTTGGTTTCATGGATTCCTTGAGAAGTGTTTCCTCAGCCCTCTCCATATCAGATCAAACATATTGGATTCACCGTCTTGGGAGATTGAAGACTTGAAAGTAGAAGGATCAGTGTGAGTCCAAACAATTGGAAAAAACATCATAGAAGAAGTCGGACTTGAAAACTCTCTGACTGAAGGTGGGCAAATGGGCTGCCAAGAGTGGGGAAGGAGACAGGAACACTTGTGTTCTGGGTGCATGGAGAAGGTTCCAGAGTGTGAGAAGAGTTTATTCCAGTAGCACGCTGTTTGGAGGTGGGGGGTGGGGTGGGGGTGATAGCCTGGATTCACACTCCAGAGTGCATGAACTTGCAATAGCCAACAGCTCCTTAAAAAAAAAACAAAAACCAAAAAAGCAAACTCGTTGCCTCCGAGTCGATTCCGACTCATAGCGACCCTATAGGACAGAGTAGAATTGCCCCAATAGGGTTTCCAAGGAGCTGCTGGTGGATTCGAACTGCCAACTTTCTGGTTAGCAGCTGTAGCTCTTAACCAATGCACCACCAGGACTCCGTAGATATGATTAAAAACACAAGCAACCAAAGAAAAAATAGACAACTGGTACTTCATCAGAATTAAAAACTTTTCTCTATCAAAGGACATCATCGAGAAAATGAAAAAACATTCTGGGACAAAATATTTAGGAGTCATTTATCTGATAAAGGTCTAGCATCCACCATATGTGAAGAAATCTTAAACTCAACCGTAAAAAGACAAACAACTCAATTTAAAAATGGACAGAGGATTTGAGTGGACACTTCTCCAAACAAGGTATATAAATGATCGAAAAGCACATGAAGAGATGCTCAACATCCTTAGTCATTAGGTAAATGCAAATCAAAATCACAAAGAGATACTACTATCCCCCCAAAAGATGACAATTTAAAAAAAAAAAAAAACTTGAAAATAACTGTTGACAAGTATACGGAGAAATGGGAACCCTCATACATTTCTGGTGGGAATATAAAATGACACAACCACTGTGGAAAACATTCTGGCAGTTTCTCAAAAGGTTAAACATAGGTTAAAGGTTGTTAGTTACCATTGAGTTGATTCCGACTCAGTTCCACTCATAAGTATACACTTAAAAGAATTGAAAACATGTTCACACATAAGCATGTACAAGAATGTTCATAGCAGCATTATTCATATTAGCCATTATTCATTATTCAAAACAACCCAAATGTCAACTGATGAATGGATAAATAAAAAGTGGTAGATACATGCAATAGAATATTATTCAGCCATTAAAAAGAATGAAGAACTCTTACATGATGCAACATGGATAAACCGTGAAAAAATTATGGTACATGAAAGACCCAGACACAAAAGCCCACATGTCATATGATTTCGATTATGAAATCTTCAGAATAGGCAAGTGTATATATACAGACAGAAAGTAGGTTAGGAGTTGCCAGGGTCTAGGGGGAGGGAGAATGGGAAGTACCTGCTAATTTTTATGTTTTTTTTTGGGAGGAAGTGATGAAAATGTTTTGGAATTAGATAATGGTGATGGTTACACAACTTTGTGAATATTCTGGAAATCTATGAATTGTACACTTGAAAGGGGCAAATATTATGATATGTAAATTATATCTCAATTACAAAAAGAAGATTCCACTTTAAAAAAAGAAAAAAAGAATCCAGAGAGATGGTGTGTTCCCTTTGCCTAGTTTCCTCCAATGGTAATGTTTTCCAAACCTGTAATATAATATTACAACCTAATAGTGACATTGATATAGTCAACATTCAACTGCCCATTTGTACCCATACGCATTTTCTTCCCAACCTTACCCCTTCCTTAAATCCAGGAAATCACTACTTTGTCCTTTATTTCATTAATTTGTCATTTCAAGAATGTCATATAAATGTAGCCATACAGTATGTAACCTCTTGACCTTGGCTTTTTTTTTCACTCAGCATAATTCTCTGGAGATTCATCCAAATTTTAGCATTATCAATAGTTAATTCCTTTTTATTGCTCAGAAGTACTCCATGGTATACGTGTAGAACAGTTAGTTTAACATCTGGGCTGTTGCCAGTGTTTAGCTATTATGAATAAAGCTTCTATAAGCATATATGTACAGGTTTTTAAGTGACATAAGTTTTCATTTCTTTGGGATAAATGCCCAGGAGTGCAATTGCTGGGTCATATGGTAGTTGCATATTTAGTTTTTTAAGAAACTGCCAAACTGTTTCCCACAGTGGCTGTTCCATTTTACATCCCACCAGCAGTGTATAAGAAATTCAGCCACTCTGCATCTTCACCAGCATTTAGTGTTGTCACAATTTTTTATTTTAGCCATTCTGATAGATGTGTAGTGATACCGCATTGTGGTTCAATTTGTATTTCCCTAACGGCTAACGATGTTGAATATGTTTCTTGTGTTTATTTGCCATCTGTATATCTTCTTCAGTGAAATGTCTCTTCACATCTTTTGCCCATGTTCTAATTAGATTGTTTTTTTACTATTGAATTTTGAGGGTTCTCTATATACTTTAGATACTAGTCATTGTCAAATTTGTGTCTTGCAAATATTTTCTCCCTGTCTGTAGCTTGTCTTTTCATCTCTTTACTAGGGTCTTTCACAAAGCAAACATTATAAATTTTGACAGGGTACAATTTATTTTCATTTTAGAAATTATGATTTTGATGTCAAGTTTAAGACCTCTTTGCCTAGCTCTTGATCTTGAAGATATATGTATGTATCTTCAATAGTTTTACATTTTATGTCTAAATCTATGGATTATGTTGAGTTAGTTTTTGCAAAAGGTGTGAGACTTAGGTTGAGGTACTCTTTTTTTTTTTTCACCTAAGTGGCCAGTTGCTCCAGTATCATTTTTGAACATGCTGTCTTTTCTCTGTTGAATTGCTTTTTCAGCTTTGTCAAAAATCAGTTGGCCATACTCGTATGGAGCTACTTCTGGATACTTTATCTTATTCCATTGATCTATGTGTTTATTCTTCTGCTAATATCACATAACTTGATTACTATAGCTGTAAAGTAAGTCTTGAAACTGGGTAGAATGCTTCTTCCCACTTATAAAAATTTTTTTAGTGCCTTTACTTTTCCGTATAAACTTAGAGTAATCTTGTCTATATTTACAAAACATTTGTTGTGACTTTTATAGGACTTGTGTTAAACCTATATATCAATTTGGGGAGAATTAATGTCTTTATTATATTGAGTGTTCCTATCCAATAATGGTATGTCTCTCCATTTATTAAGAACTTTAATTTCTTTCATCAGTATTGTTTAGTTTTGCACAGGTTTTGTTTAATTTCTAAGTATTTCATTATTTTTTGAGTGATTGTAAATGATACTGTATTTTTTATTTTTGTGTCCATGTGTTCATGGGTAGTATATAGAAAATACAATTTATTTTTGTATATTTATCATGTGTCCTGTGACCTTGATGAACTCCCTTATTAGCTTTAGAAGTTTTTTTGTAGATTCATTGGGAATTTCTATGTAGGCAACCATGTCATCTGCAAATAAGGACAGCTTTAGTTCTTCTTTCCAATTCATATGCCTTTTATTTCCTTTTCTTACCTTATTGTGCTGGCTAGAATTTTCAGCACTAAGTTGAATAAGAGTGGTGACCACAAACATCCTTGTCTTTTACCATTAAGGATAATGTTAGCTGTAAGTTTTTTGTAGATCCTCTTTATCAAAGTGAGGAAGTTCCCCTCTATTCTTGGTTTTCTGAGAGTTTTTATCATAAATGGGTGTTGAATTTTGTTGTGTTTTTTCTGCATTGATATCTATATATAAAACCACCTGATTTTGCTTCCTTAGCTTTTTTATTTGGTGGATTACATTGATTGATTTTAGAATATTGAACCAGCATTATATCCCTGGAATAAACCTCACTTGGTCAGGGTGTATAATTCTTTCTATATATTGCTGGATTCTATTTGATCATATTTTGTTAAATATTTTGTATTTATATCCATAAAGAGTATTGGTGTGTAGTTTTAGATTTCTTTTTGTACTGTTTTTGTTTGATTTTGGAACCACAATAATATTAGTTTTATAAAATGAATTAGGATCTGTTTCTTTCTCTTCTATTTTCTGAAAGATATTCTTTAGAATTGGTATTAATTCTTTAATTATTTGGAAGATGTCTCCAGTGAAACCATATGTGTAGGATATTTCTTTTTTAGGATGTTTTAAATTACAAATTCAATTTCTTTAATAGTTATAAGGCTATTTAATACATCTATTTTGTACAGGTTAGTTTTTGTAGTTTGTGTTTTTGAGGAAATAGTCCATTTCATCTAAGTTGGAAAATTTACATTTGTAGACTTGGTCATAGAATATCTTATTATCCTTTTGATGTCTGCATGGTCTGTAGTGATAGCCTCTGTTTCATTACTAATATTAGTAGTTTCTGTCTTCTCTCTTTCTTTGTCAGCCTTGATAGAGGTCTTTGTTTCACTAATTTTTTCTATTGATTTTCTAGTTTCAATTTCTTTAATGTCCTGCTTTTCCCCTGTAGGTAAGATATCATTTGTCTCTGGCTGCTTTCAAGAATTTGTTTTATCTTCATAAGTTTAATTATGATGTGTTTTTACCCTTTGGATTTATCTTATTTTGAGTTTGCTTAACTTTTTGAATCTGCTGATTTATGTCTCTTGAAAAATTTGAGAAGTCTTCAGCCACTATTTCTTCAGTTTATTACTCAGCCCTTTCTTCTTTCTCCTCTCGTTTTGGGACTCTGATTACATGAATGTTAGCTCTTCTGTGACAATCCCACAGGTCCCTGAGACTAGGTTAATTTTATTGTAGTCTTTTTTCTCTACATTGTTCAGATTGGATAATTTCTATTTCTCTGTCTTCTAGTTTACTGATTATTTCTTCTGTTTCTTTCATTCTGCTGTTGAACCTATCCACTGATCTTTTTATTTTGGTTTTTTTTTTCAGTTCCAAATTTTTGTTTTGACTTGTCTTTATATCTTCTATTTCTTTGTTGTGACTTTTTACTTACTTTCAGAGGCTTTATATTTTTTCATTTGTTTCAGGTGTGTCTATCCTAGAGGATTTAACCTAAGAATAAAGAAATATTCAAGTTTGTTATGCATAAATTCATTTAGATTGTTGCAAGGTAGTCATGGCAAGGCACATAAATAAGACCTCAAGACATTCATTTAGCACTGGAGAATCAGAATTGAAATTACAATGTTAGTTTAAATGTTAGAGTCCAAACCTTTAGACTTTAGGCTTTCACCTTTAACAATTGGTCTCTGGGAGGAGCCTTGACCACCCTTTGAACTCAGAGGAGGTCCCCTGTAGCTAGGATCTGAGGTCTGTTTGGTGAGAAGTATCTCAGCAGGCTTCTAGTCTTCAGATAGAGATCCAGAGAGACCATTTGCTTCTCTCTTCTTCTCTGAAAATGAGCAGAAACCCAAGGTTTTATATACCATGTGTGCTGTCATGTTCAACTATAATTGCTATGTTTTATTGCCAAGAAAGGGCATTGTTGCATGACATATTTGTTTTGCTGATTTATGGAGATTTGAATTATTGCCAATTAAGGCTTGGCATATTTATGTTCTTGTTTACTACATATGTTTCAAGGCTGAGTTAATTAAAAATTATGGGAATTGTTTAGTGACATATTTATATTTTATTAATTTATAGAGATTTGATTAATGTTAAGGATCCCTGGTAGTACAACTGTTAAGCTCTTGGCTGCTAACCAAAAGGTCAGCGGTTCAAACCCACCAGCTGCTCTGTGGGTGAAAGATGTAGCAGTCTGCTCCTGTAAAGATTTATAACCTTGGAAAACCTATGGGGCAGTTCTGCTCTGTCCTGTCGGGTCACTATAAGTTGGAATTGACTTGGTGGCAATGGGTTTGGTTTTGGTGTTGATTAATGTTACATTCCATTATCACAGAGTGCAGGTGCACAGCCCAATTTCAGAAAGTTATTTACAACATATTTTCTCTATTTCTAAGGTTAGAACAACTTTCTAATGACTTATAGTTAATGGTTAGAGAGCATTATAGAAATATATATATTTCTATTTCTAAGGTTAAGAAATTCTCTATTTCTAACTTTACGTTATAAGTGACTTATACAAAGGTCTTTAAAAAGCATTATAGAAACATAACAGTGTAAAAAGCATTATAGAAATATATATAATAGTGACTTACACATATGTGTTTAAAAACATTATGAAAACATCATAACAATGCGAAAAGCGTTATAGAAACATACATAATAGTGACTTATACATATGTGGTTTAAGAGCACTACAGAATCAAATGTGATTTGAGAGCATACAGAAAGCATACGTAGCAGTCTGAAATATTCTTTTTCATGGCTGTTTAAAAATCTTGGCCAGATAATTCTAACACCTCTGTCATCTTGGTGTTGACATCTCTCCATTGTTTTTATTTATTCAGTTTGAATAAATAATTGAAACCTGGGCATTTTCACATTGTATTATGAGTCTCAGGATCTTATTTAAACTTTTTCTTGTTACTGAGTAGCATTCCATTGTATAAATATGCCATAATTTGTTTACTCATTTGTCAGTTCATAGACATTTGGGCTGTTTGTAGATTTGAACCTGTTATAAACATTCATGAACAAATCATTGTATGGGCATATGCTTTCCTCTTTACACAAGATAAATACTAAGAGCAGAGTTGTATGAATTGTATGGTAAGTATATGTTTACCATTTTAAGAAACTCCCAAACTATTCTCTAAAGTATTTGTATCATTATATATTCCCACCAATTGACCTAGATGTCCCCTGAGACCATGGTCCCCAGCCCTCAGCCCCAGTAACATGGTCTCTCAAGGTGATTTGATGTGTCTAGGAAGATTCTTGCCTTCGTCAAGTTGTGCTGACTTCCCCTATATTGTGTTCTCTTTCGCTTCACCAAAGTTAGCACTTGTCTACTATCTAATTAGTGATTTCTCCTTCTTATCGCTCCCCTCCTTTGTAACCATCAAAGATTGTTTTTTTTCTGTGTGTAAACATTTTCTTGGGTTTTTATAATAGTGATCTCATAAAATATTTGTCCTTTTGTGATTGACTTACTTCACTCAGCATAGTGCCCTCCAGATTCATCCATGTAGTGAGATGTTTATCAGATTCATCGTTGTTCTTTATCAGTGTGTAGTATACCATTGTGTATGTACCATAATTTGTTTATCCATTCATCTATTGATGGACTTTTAGGTTATTTTCATCTTTTTGCTATTGTGAATACTGCTGCAATGAACATAGGTGTGCATATGTCTGTTTATTTGATGGCTCTTATTTCTCTAGGATATATTCCTAGGAGTGGTATTGCTGGATCTTATGGTATTTCTATTTCTAGATTTTTAAGGAGGTGCCATGTCATTTTCTATAGTGGATGTACCATTTTACATTCCCACCAGCAGTGCATAAGAGTTCCAGTCTCCCTGCAGGAGTTCCAACCTCTCCAACATTTGTTATTTCCTGTTTTTATGATTAGAGCTAGTAAAGTTGGGGTTATGCTCCTTAGAAGAAAGGATGGCGAGACTTTGTATCACGTACTTTAGACAAGTTATCAGGAAGGACCAGTCCCTGGAAAAGGACATAATGCTTGGTAAATTATAGGGTCAGTGAAAAAGAGGAAGACCCTCAATGAGATGGATTGACACAGTGACTATAACAATGGGCTTAAGCATAACGATTGTGAGGATGACACAGGACCGGGCAGTGATTCGTTCTGTTCTACATAGGGTCGCTATGAGTCAGAACTGACTCAAGGGCACCTAACAACTACAACAATGTCGGTGTGAGATGGTATCACATTGTTGTTTTCATTTGCATTTCTCTAACATATAATGATTGAGAGCATTTCCTCACGTTTCTGTTAGCTGCCTGAAAGTCTTCTTTGTTGAAATGTCTGTTCATGTCCTTTGCCTATTTTTTAAAAATATTTTTTATTGTACTTTAGGTGAGGGTTTACAGAACAAATAGTTCCTCATTAAACAGTCAATACACATATTGTTTTATGACTTTGGTTAACAACCCCATGACATGTCAACACTCTTCTTTCTCAAACTTGGAGGACCTTTTTTTTTGGTGAAAATATACATAGCCAAAGATACACCATTTCAGAAATTTCTACATGTACAATTCAGTGACATTGATTACATTCTTCCAGTTGTACTGCTATTCTCACTATCCTTTTCCAAATTATTCCATCACCATTATCTTCAACTCACTGGCCTCTAGGCTTCC